>NC_045166.1:4010694-4037682 GCF_900700415.2 Clupea harengus
AAGCCCTCTTGAAAAATAAAATCAAATAATTTGCTCCAATTAGCTCATCTATTACAGAAGTTTACAATTCAGTAATAATAAACCATATTGAATGCTTATTTCTGTCGCCTTGGATATGTCATGTTGTGTGCTGTTTAAGGTGCTCAGTTTGAACATCTTTCCATAAGCTTGTGCATTTCTCATTTGCAGATACTCTTTACATACAGTCACCTAAGCAATGGTTGGTGGTCCCAACACCTTTTGAACCTTGATCCAGAACAAGGCCTAGCAGTACACACACCAGTAAATGAGGTTAAAGATGATATAGGCTCCGGGGAATATCATGCGGGACAAGGTGTCGATGGCATGGGTATTCTGAATGATACGGAAGCTCCGAAATCTCTTTTTCTTTGTTCCAGTGTATTCATTGTCCAGGGAAAGGTGAACCACCATTCGCTCCTGCTTCTCTGGGGGGTCTTCAGCCATATTGGGGGCTCTGGTGTAGCCCGCCAGGCTGTTGGTGTCGGCCTCGCTGTAGGTCCCGTCCAGCATCATGGTCCTGGTGTGGGACATGCCACAGCTACATGGTAGGGACTGCTGCACACATAGGAACACAGAACAAGAACAAGACAACACAGACAATGAGCCTTCACTGAAAGTGTCAATTACTCAGCTGATGCTAAAATAATCCTCTCAAGTGTCTAAGGTCAACGTTGTCTATGTTGAGCTTAATAATGACAGAATGTAGGGTTAATGTGGAAGGGGAAGGTTAAGGGTAAGCTTAAGGTTGAGTCTTAATAAAAAAGATGCTCTTACCTGTTGCTTGGCCTTCTCTCTTAGCTTCCGGTCTTTTCCGTCCTTCACCGTAGTCAGGTAGTTGACAGCCGCATACTCAAGTACAGACAGAAACACAAACACAAAGCTGACCCACAGGTAAATGTCCACAGCTTTGATGTAGGAGACCCGAGGCATTGAGGCGTTCACTCCAGTGATGATGGTGGACATCGTGAGCACCGTGGTGATTCCTGGAACACAGGACAAAAAGACACACCATTTCACCAACAAGGTTTAGATCATGACATCATATTGTTTTCTTACATGTTAAGACATTCTGTATTCAGGTAGCTTTTCTTGACAGAGGTAGACACACGGAGAAGAACGCCAGCAACCTTAGCCAGGCTGAGACATAAACAAATGAATCCCACCTAAAGACACTCTGGCGGGGACTGCCCGTCGGTCGATCCAGAAGGACACCCACGATAACATGACCATTAGGGTGGCAGGGAAGTAGGTCTGGAGCAGGAAGAAGAAGATGTGACGACGCAAGGTGAAGTTGATGAACAGGCGATTGTACCAGCCTGTAGGGATGAAGACGGATTGAAGACCATAGATGAAACAGAATGTTGTGAAGCCTAAAGGTACAGAAACTGAGGATTACACTAAAGGAGAAAGAAAATGACCTGTACTGCTGTAGAAGGCAAGCCTGGACGTGGTGTGGAACTGTTGGATGAGAAACTGAGACAGAGAGATCTTGTCGTCTGTGCTCAGAGAGTCGTTGCCACTCTTCCAGTAGAGCATGAGGTCTTCATCTGTGTAGGCATCTGGGAAGCACACACAGCAGATCCAAACAGAACTAGTCATTAAGTATTCCACATGATCAGTTCAGTACACTGTCTACGGATTATTCTCTTCCTCTGATTCTGATTCCAACAGAACAGTTTCTTTTTGACTTGTTTACATGAATTGTAGAGTGGGTGTCAGACGAGAGAGGAGACTCACAGCTCTCGAGCTCCAGTGTACACGTCTGGGAATCCAGAGGGAATCGACTGAAGTCCATGTTACAGGCAGCTGTTACGGTCACCCTGCGTACAAACACATCATAAGAAGCAAACCAAAACAAACAACAAACCAAGAAGCACTGACTTAAAATACACCCTGTGTTAACACTGACTTAAAATACACCCTGTGTTAACACTGACTTGTTCATTTCTGATGGAGCCTCCTTACCTCAGGCTGTAGAGGACATGGCCATCGGGGTAAACTCTCAGCATAATATTGTCTGTGGTAGTGTCATGGATGAAGGACCTCTTAGAGTGGACAAAGAACACATCAGGCACCCAAATCTTCTTCACTAGTCGTCCATCAAAGGTCATGCTCTTGTTTGTTGTGCTGGGGAAGGACAGGCGCTCATCTTTCCAGTA
The DNA here is from genome assembly GCF_900700415.2 of Clupea harengus. Taxonomy (NCBI): domain Eukaryota; kingdom Metazoa; phylum Chordata; class Actinopteri; order Clupeiformes; family Clupeidae; genus Clupea; species Clupea harengus. Next base: position 4,012,875 of record NC_045166.1, read on the forward strand.
GTGCCGCAGGTACAGGGTCATGGTGAAGTCCTGGAGCACATATGGGAAGCTTTCAGTACAGTTGCACTTCCACAGTTACAGACCTATTCCCTCTTAATGGTGGTAGAAAAAAATCACAAGCAAAAACCTACCAGCTGCTTACAGAGGACTGATTAATCCGTTTTCAAATGAAGCAATAAAGATTTATTTATATTTTATATGTATGTCTATAACTAGCAAATAAACTTCAACAGACATCCCTTACATAAATCAGCAATAACACAGTTGGCACCGATCAAACATAACAAACATTGATAACTAATGTATTTCTGTGATATATATTGCAAGGTGTCGTACCATGAACACAATACTGGCCTACATGAATAGACTCAGACTCATCTCCTCACAAAGTTGAACCAAAATCTATTTTAACTTGACAATGTTGAAAAGTAGCTACCTACAAAACATGCTTAAAATGAAAAGAAAAAAACAACACAGTACCACTTTAACTACCTTGTGCGTGTTTATGAGAGCTGTAAATGACTAGTGTCTATTGTACCATACATTACATACATTGACTTCAGGTAGACTCATTTCAGGATGAGTCAGATCTCACATAGGCGCAGATGTACTCACATGTTACCGCAAGTTTTAGGCGTAATTTCCTTGCGAGGTGCGCATAAAAACATGCGTACAACATGTATGTAGGATCAGATCGCACGTGAAGTGCACTCTGTCTACGGTCTGAGCCAAATTGGGCCAAATGATGTGAGAAGAAGCAGTGCAACCTTTCCGCCTTAGAAAAGCAGGCGAAATCCAGATTGCTAGTTAGATGCGTGAATGGGAAAAACTTCCAGAAACAATGGAATCTTTGCTCATTTGTACTATTTTAAAAAGCAACCGGTTCAACTGTACAGACTAGCATGAAAGAAACTGATGGCTGATGACACGTTTTCAGAGCAGTGGCCATGGTTGCACGCGGATGAGATGGTCTATGGCACTCCGTGGGCGGGCCGTCTCAGGCTGAGACTCCAAACGCTGCTGTCTGACTGAGCATGCTCCTAGTGACAACAGTGGCGTCCCTTCATCACCTAAGCAGATCATCCCCTCTCTCCACTCACAACATTACATAACTATAAATCCACACAGCTTGTCAAAATTGGGACCAATACAATCAAAGCAGTCTAGCTTAGTGCTGTTAATAACATTATATGATCGCTTGAAAATAAAAGCATAAAATAGCACCAGGGTAGCAAAGATGCTCATTTAGAAGCAGACTGATTACCATAATTCTACACTATCACAATACAGATATGGGCAGATAATGTGAAAAGCATCATCTGAACAATGTCAGCAAGGTCATAAATTAACTAATAGCATTTATTTTACATTTGGCATTAATGTTAGTTGATTTAACAGGCTCATACTGAAATTCAACAAATCCTCAGTTGCCCTCCTAAACATCAGCTTACACAACACCCTAATGACCATTTTAGTCCCGATTTCTGACAGAAGGGCACTTTAATCATATTACCACAGCGTGTGCACATGCTGCCGGAGTTTCCGATGTGAAAAGAAAACATGATCTACTCTACATCTGAAAAGAACTTATTCGTGTGACCCACTTACCATGTCTACTTCAGAAATACTGTCCAAACTCTCCACCTGAACATCGACCCCCACGGGCACAGCAGGACCTAAGGAACAAACACAATGAGGAACAGCCTCACGTAGTACATGTGGACTATATGCCTTTGCATAGCTGTAGACGTTTTGCTTTGAAAGATATAGCTAACTCTTTCTTGCTCGATCATGAGAAATTAATATTCTTTATTTTTAACATTTTATATCCATTTCAGCATTTTAAAACTAGACCAATGGAACTAAAGGCTACATTTTGACATTAGTTAGTTAAACAGGAAGTGAAGGCATTGTTCATTTTCTTTTGGATATAAGCATTTTATAATAGGAGAAAAGAGAAAAGAGGCTTTCTAGCTGGAAGACACTGAGAAGTAATCAAGCCTCTGTACTTTACATGGAAATCTCAATTGAGAAGTTTCACATATACACTCTGGTAGGACTAAGATCAAAAGCGTAACACTGTATCGGCTCGAGCCATGGGACAGTGTTCATAAATTCTCTGTGCCCCTCCAGTCACTGATATGGAGATTTTCCATTTTTTACCACACAAGATGTGCCCCACACTCATTATCTCTTTTGTGTTATGACTTTGATCACCACGAGCATCCATGCAAATACAATGTTGTACTCTTAATCGCAGTCCACATTTTCACACAGGCAGCGACATGCAGTCAGACTACAAAGGCAAAACATTCATTTTTATTCTTCAACAGCTGCTGTTACGTATCGTCACACAATGCGGAATCCTCAAGTCCCCTTTGTTATGAGATATCATCTTTGACCTGTGATCGCTGTCATTGCACGTAGGCCTCTCCTCCTAATCTGTTATGCCTTGGTGCCAGGCTCCGTGCCTGCTTATGTAACAGAGAGCAAAAGCCTTCTATTCGTTTGCCTGTTACCTGGCAAGCAGGATATTAACTCATCCTCTGCTGCCAGCTGTGTGCCCTCTCATCCTTCCACACACCATATGCCATCTATCAGCCCTGCCAGAGGGGGTGGCACCAGATGGAGCTGGCCTGGTGGCTCACACCCCCCCCCCCCCCCCCCCCCCCCCCCCCCCCCCACCTACCAGGGCAAAGGTCTGCTGCCCCTGGGAAGGGACAAACCTCTGGATTAAAGAAATGAGAACACAAGATACGTAAGGCAGTGCCATGGAAGAAAGAAGAAGTGAATGCACTCCCTTTCCTCATCTGCTGTGGTGAGATCAGTGGCTGTGACTCTTAACTGAGGACAGAAACGTTTTATTGAAGTGGTGATGCTAATTTCCGAACAAAGTAAACCCCACCTACAGTACCTAGGAGGCTCTAATTCAGTTCATTAAATTTCAAGTTTTTCAGAACCTTCAAAACACTAGTAGCTGGGTGTCCATACAACTCATTCACAACTTTTAAGTGTATTCATGAAAATGTTGCTTTCGTTGAAAGGAAATCGAGTCTGTGAGTGTGAGCTGTGTTATGTGAGTCTGTGAGTGTGAGCGGTGTTGTGTGAGTCTTGTGAGTGTGAGCGGTGTTGTGTGAGTGTGTGAGTGTGAGCGGTGTTGTGTGAGTCTGTGAGTGTGAGTCTGTGTGTGTGAGTGTTATGTGTTATGTGAGTCTGTGAGTGTGAGTCTGTGTGTGTGAGTGTGTGAGTGTGATCTGTGTTATGTGAGTCTGTGAGTGTGAGCGGTGTTATGCCACAATCTCCTCATTACAGGAGTTGTGAACAGCTGTGCGTCCTGAACTTCAGGTTGCTTAGGGTGACTTTCATGGAAACATGCAATCAAATCCCCACTTTGATACAGATAAACCTGTTTTCATCAACATTATTCACATTTGAAACTATGCGAATCGGGATTTAATCCAGCAAATTAATTTCTTGTTTTATGCGAATTTTAGGCGTTTCTACTCAGGATATTCTATTTGAACACTCAGAATCTGCATGAAATTCATGACACATTACTGCCCTCATCACTAGAGCTAGGCAGAAAATCTAATCTCTCTCACACACACACACACAGAGAGAGAGAGAGAGAGAGAGAGAGAGAGAGAGAGAGAGATAGAGAGAGAGAACCTGGTTGAAGAATGCTATACATGTGCATGTATACATACAACTATGTTCATTAATGCAAAAACAATGATATTCATATTATATGGTTTTGACCAATGCACTTCCTATTTCTCTTTAATTAGTATAATGCACAATATAGTCCATGTTCCACGTCTGCTTGTCTGGGAGGCGATACTGTCTGTCTGTCTGGCTGGTTAACAGCTGTCAGCAGGCCACACAGGTCAGAAGATTGTTGTGAAGTTAATCCATTTGGTCATCAAAAAACTCCATCAGTTTAATCTCCCCAAGTCACCAAAGCTCAGCCAGCTCTCCCCAGATGGCCTGACCAAACCTTTCAATGGGCACTGCCAAAATGTTCAAGACAAGGGGGAGCCATGATGCAATCGACAGTATCGCTATCCCCTATTCAGTCTCAGTGCCCGTGGGGACACACTTTTGAATCCAGCCAGCGGCCATTTCCCATCCCTCACCGTATCACTTCCTGTCCCTCTGTCCTGTCCTTTCTGAATTAATGCTAGAAGCGTTTTGATGCTAACAAATTAGTTAACCTACAGAAGACCTTTATGTTTCATAGTAAATAAGGTTTAATAGTACCTGTGCCACAATTTTTTTTTTACATCATTTGCTTGTTTTGGGGATCATCAACACGATTAATCTGTATATTCGTGGTAATGTACATTTCAGTGCAATGAGTGCTAAAAACCATTCAGGAATCTGTGCACCAGAAATAACAATATGAGTATATAAAGTGATGGTAATCCAGAAATAACAATATGAGTATATAAAGAGATGGCAATCCAAAAATAACAATATGAGTATATAAAGAGATGGCAATCCAGAAATAACAATATGAGTATATAAAGTAATGGTAATCCAGAAATAACAATATGAGTATATAAAGTGATGGTAATCCAGAAATAACAATATGAGTATATAAAGTGATGGCAATCCAGAAATAACAATATGAGTATATAACGGGATGGCAATCCAGACAATGAAAGAGCTAAATCTGTGGTCTAAATCTCTGTCAATCTGCCAGACAGGTTCTTTAGGAAAAACCTTACAGAGCATCTCTGGTCGCATCCATCAAAAGTGCAGCAGGCAGCCAGGGGAACCTGGGCCCGGTTAAATAAAGAAAGCCCTATCTGTTACACTCGCTCTTGCACACTGCTCTCCCTTAGCAGGATTAGCAAAGCTAAATCCATCACTGGTTCTCTGTGGACAGATTAAACCTGTGGCGTTGCATTTGACTGCTGCTGCCTCATGAAACCAGGCTCATTGAGAGGATGCTTTTACAGGATGTGTTTTGAAGTTACACAATAATTATTGAAGTATACATTTACTTGAGGAATTGGCTATTTTTCCCCTTATATATATGGTATGGTATGGTATATTTCCAGGTAGTCCAAGGGCCCAAATTTCATTGAGAGGCAATGAGCAAAGCAACGATCAAAGTCCGCCACGCATGAACTGAAGCTGTTGCGTGGCGTGTGGCATTGCGCTGACCCACCCATGTTTGTGCTTCGGATCTTGCTCAAAATGATTTTGTCAAATGATTAAATGTGCGGCGGACGTTGCTCATTGCCAGTTTCCTGACAGCGAAATGAGGGCCTCAAGTGTCTGTGTTTTGAAATACAGTATCGGACACAAATGGGTTGAGGATAATGCTGAAGCAGAGCAGACACATGTCCGCCCTAAGCCAGGCTGATTTCTCCTCACTTCTCATGTCAGACATCTTCAAAAGTAGCTCTCACTTAACTGTTGATATCACTGCTGTGGCCACATCCTTTATAAGCCCTATACTGAAATCTCAATAAATGGGAGGAGATCTAGCTCAAAGATCACGTACCTACAATTTTACCATTGTGATCATCAATCATCTCCACCAACTTCCCAAATGTTATTATTTGTGTCTGCAGGTACTGGGCAGAAGGGGAAGGACCAGCATATCTTCATTTCAACAAAAGAGCCAAACATTTTTTCTTCCTATTTCTGAAAAGCATTATGATAACAAGGTAGCATACAAAGATTTCCTGGGTGTAAAAAGGACAATGCTGAGCTCCAGCAGTGGGATTTGGGGGATTGTGTGCCACCCCTCTCATGGGAGCTCCTGCTGACACACTGGCATGTTCCCTGCGATAGCGATACCTTCTGGAAGCGTGAAGCTTCCCAGTAAGAGGCTTTCATTAGTAACACTGCTCGTCTGCACTGTTTAAAGAGGGCAGAAAACACAGCTGGTGTGGTGTCTACCAGAAACTGCCCCATTTGCTTAAAATGGCAGCTCCCCCCTGCTAAGTCGGTTTGTTATTGTTAGGGTTGTGCAGACAATAAAGCCTTTTTAGGTTGCCATTTTTTTTGGACAGACAGTCAGACAGATAGACACACATACACTTAAGAAAAATTGAAATATTGTATCTTCAGTCCGCCCATCTGTATATCTGTCTAAACAGTCACTGAAGTTCTGAATTCGATTTAAATCCCATAGTGAGTACACACAAGCAGCACAGCAATGCTTTAACAAAAGTTGAATGAAAACTATGCTTGGATGTTTCCTGCAAAGAACAATGTTAGATACAGTGAAAACTGCTTTTACCTCAGCTAGAAGTGCTGACATGTACTATATGTACTACACTGATTGAGGGTTTTATGCTTCATTAGTTTTGGAGAAATACAAACTGTAACATGATGTCCTACAGTCAAATAACCTGCTCATTCATCATGGTCCTAATGATGGTTTGAATAATGATGGTTTAATATATAGAGTTGTAACGTTGGCTATTATATGCCATTGCCATAACAGTTCTATGGAATACCTACATTTGTTCCATGAATTATTGTTTGTTGATAAATGAGGCCTACCTGCAAAAGCTGGTCTCATGGTAAAATCATGGTCGTCCACTCGAAGTAGCTGATCCGTTTTGACTTTGCGGTTCTTGGTTCCATCAACCATCTTTTTTGACAGAAGGCTGAAATTTTAACAAGTGGATAGTGACTGAATATGTCAAATTAAACATAGAACATTTAAAAAAAAAAAAAATCCCAACAGGTAATCTGACCTCACACATAACAAGCCTTTTCACCAAATCTATCAATTAGATGGGTGACTTTTTCATCAATTATTCTTAGAGCTGGTAGCTCCGTACATTGCGCTTCGCATCTGGACTGCGTTTCGTTGGGTAACCGTAGAGAGATAGTGACCAAATGATCGTCTCTCTATCATTTAACTATGGCAGTTGCTCAACGACGCTTTCGTGAAACGCACCACTGGACAGGTGTTTACCAGTGTAATTTCATGGTGATATTGAATTACTATGATGTACTATTCAAACGCACATTCTAACATTAGCTTGTAATTTAGTTAGACTTTTCCTTCAAAAGTGTTGGAGTAGGCTACCACTTGGTGAAGTCTACTTTGGAGCTGGCATCTGCAGTGCACACGCGGATAAAATAAGTGGGCCTAATTGATAGAGGAATCATGTTTGTAATGTTATTAACCTTTTCGCGTAATCCTCGGATAACTGAATGAGATAAATACATGCACAGACCAACAAGGTTATGTTGCCTGTGCTTTAACATTGGTGCGCCCTCCTAAGCACGGCAGTTTTAGAACGCAAGACGCACTGTCTTGTAATCGTGTAACGCTTTAATACCATGGCTTCAGGCTCAATCAACAATTCAATCTGATCTACCTGCAAACCTGAGGATGCACAAGCCTCATCAATATGTTACAGGCTACTTTAGGAAGTTGAGATACTGGTCCATATCATTTCAGAAGCCTACTTACGTGCCATGCTTGTGAGGTTCCGCTGCTCCAAGCCACCGTCTCAGTCTACTACTTTTTTCCTTGCTGGCTTCTCCGACAACAATCAGGTAGAAAAGTAAAATCGCCAATTTTGGAAAACAAGTCATCGTGTAGTAACATTAACAGTCCTTCAAAAAGTGGCAGAACCCGATTAATCCATGTATGCAATGGTTTGTGCATAGTAATATGCTATCCTTCCAGGACATCCAGGCGTTACGATGTGCATTGAGGAATTAAAGATCTATTACGACTGATTTACTGGCAAAGATGGACTGCTAAGTTAGCTTTACTGTGAGACTAAACGCTGTCTGCCCGAGTTTCACTTGCTCGCACTTGCGTGCCGTCTGCAGTTGTGTAATCTCTGGATAGCGGGACTGCACTACAGGGAAACCTTTCTAATGGCACCAACTGACGTAATGAATATGAGATTCGCAAGTTTCGAGGCACATTAAAGCAAATTAATGAAATAACTGCCTACATTATAAATTATAACTGATAGCACCACTTACTTAACATCAACATGCATGACCAATCAGCAATTATTTAAAAAAAAGAATCCATTCATGATGATGTCCATTGTTGTCACTGCCCAGATAGGCTATTTATTTTCAGTCTGTTTTCTCCTTGAAGTTTTGAAGAAACTAGTAGTCACATTAGTCACATGCTATCTGCCACTGGCCACTCATTTTTCAGCTGTAAAAGCATGATGTGGTTGTTACACTCATTACCAAAATAAACCCGACTTAAAAACAGAAAAAAGAATAACACATAATTTCATCGTAAATGACCTTCCCCATGACATCCAAGAGGACCATTCTATTGAACATTTCTCTTGTAATAATGATCCATCTTGCTAAAACTTTAAGTCTTACAGTACTGTAGGAATTGGTATTTTAAACATACATGCCAATTACCCTCACAAGTAGAGTAGAGCTTTGGACTGACTTTATGACGTAAATAATTGACTTAACCTACGAGATACATAAATTGGTATATGCTGTTCCCAAGCAGCACAAAACAATGCACAACATGTGAATTAAAATGTAAATTAACATCTGATGATTTGTAATTAAGTTCTAAACTAAGATGTCAATTTAAACAGTGACATACAGAAAACCCCCAAAGTTTTACATCACAATACATCAATAGCATAGACTTTATCCTTTGGTAAGGTACTTATGTTGCAGATATATCTAGATTTGTATAATAGGTTGCTGGTTTGCTTCCTTGTCTGATGTGGATGTAAAATATGATATAACTTATGTTCTACATGGTACTTGGACTTCTTAAAAACTCAATGTCTCTGCTCAATTACTGCTGTGACTCCAAACTTCAGGAATGCAAAGACGCCAACACTACTGAGGAAACCTTCTGTGGTTACACAGAGAAGTCCCCCAGGACTGCCACAGACTCTGCCCCATACAGGGCCATGGCAGAAGACATCTTTTTGTCTCTTAACTGGCAGGAACAGTGTCAGTCTTGCTGATACCTAGGCAGTGTCAGTTATACTGGGTTGAGTGACATGGGCAATGTATCTGTGCGTTTGTGTTTTTTGTGTGTGTGTGTGTGTGTGTTCAAATGTCGTCACAGCTCATAGTCAAACTTATAGTCATTGGCCAGATAGACCCTACGGAAGATGAGTGCAGTGAGAGCCAGTGTGAGCAGCACGATCAGCACCACAGAGCCAGTATGGCTGCCATCAGCGGGTGCCTGGGGTGCTGCAGGGAATGCTGGGAATGCGGGGCGACGGGGCGGCTGCTCCTGGCCCTGCTGCTGAGCACGCCGCTGACGGGGACTCAAGGAGCGGGAGCTGCTGTTGCTAGGGGCCACAGGGGGCACGAGGGTGGAGACGGGCACCTCCTCACCGCTGGCTGGACTAGACTCCTCTGTCTGTGGGACACACAAGGGACACTATTTAGTACTATACATTTTCACTCCGCTTATGTCCAGTAAAACCTCCAAGAATATTCCAGTCCCCAATAGTAGCTCTTATAATCACCAGGTCATACATCCTATTCAATCATACACATGTCTCTAATATACAGTGAGCTGGATAAAAAGATATCATTTGGCTAGCTAGCTAATTTCACTCATTATGAAGCTACATTGCCATGAGTCCTTTTACTAGTCTGTACTCAAGAGCGGAATGACATCATTACACACGGATGAGGGAAATTAAATGAAAGTGTCTGGGCTATACATGTTTTGACTAAATTCTAAACATTATACAGGTAATAATAAGTTAAAACTTTAAGTGCTATTTAACAGGGGTTTCTACTTTTCTGGTAAATGGGTATACAGCATGTTGTACTGTGAACAGCAAAAACATCATACATGTTGGATGACGCCCAATAAAACAAAGACATACTCCTCCTGTAAACATCATATATGTGGGATGATGTGATGCCCAATCAAACAGAGACATACTCCTCTGTAAACATCATACGTGTGGGATGATGTCCAATCAAACGGAGACATACTCCTCTGTAAACATCATATATGTGGGATGATGTGATGCCCAATCAAACAGAGACATACTCCTCCTGTAAACATCATACATGTGGGATGATGTCCAATCAAACGGAGACATACTCCTCCTGTAAACATCATATATGTGGGATGATGTCCAATCAAACGGAGACATATTTCTCTGTAAACATCAATAGAATTTTCAGCAAAGTGTGCCGCTGCTGCACCTTTATCAGTTCAGAGCAGACGGTCTATCATTCACTGCTGTTGTGTTTGACTGAGATCATGATTCCCCCTCAGTTCACTTTCAGTAGGTACTCATCACTGCTGACCAAGAGCGCCCGGCAGGCTTTACCATTGGGGAGAAAACCCGCTCATCCACTCGGAACAATTCAGCCCTTGTCAAAGTGTCACCCTTAGGCCTTTCTCCCACATCCAGCATGTCAAATACAAAAACAGGCTCTCTGCTTACAGTCTACCCCAGACCTTGACACACGCTGTTCATAAAAGCTAATCAACATTATTGGTTTCATCTGTGATTGGTCATAATGTTGTGGCTCATCAGTCAATGTTGCAAATGTGAAACCTATCAAAAGATTATAAACTTGTATAGAATTTACGCAAATGTATTTACTGTTACTTAAAAATGTGAAATAGGATATGTAGGGAGTCAATGGGGCCGTATCCTGGAAGTACATTATAATCCATTTCTAAAGACCAGCAGCTACTTCAGTTGCATGACTGCTTCAGCTAGAACTGGTTGCGTTTTTTTCTCCATGGCGCTTTAGCAAGAAGTTCTGAGAGAGCATCTGAGAACTCTCGGCAAACCCTCTAGGTAGGAGACGGCGGATACAGAACACTGCATGAACCGTAGCATGCCACTTTGAGCCATTCCTCTTCCAAACGCTTCGATTCTCTGCGAGCTGGAGAGTTTCTTCAAGCAGATAGGAACATGATGACTAAACAGAGCAAGAGGAGCTGGCCCTCTAATTACAGAAGGGCTGGAGGCAGCGGCATCATGGAGGCATGGCGGCGAGTAGGGGAAGTAGTAAATAACAACAAAATCAAGAAAGGGAGAAAGCCGTAAGCCTGCTGGCGTCAGCGTCAGCTGGGGACAGAGGAGGAGGAAGAGGAGGGGTCGGCTCATCTGAGACCTTTCTTCAGCCCTGCACTACACAGTCAGCATCGGATAGATGAGCTCCCACTGTTTACACTCTTTTGTCCTTATCTCCAGTTTTTAGAGAGAAGGCTTGTGTGAATGGCTCTTGCTAGAATGGAGCACAATTCTTACCCCCTCTGCAATCTGCACAAATCTGGCAGTCCCTCAGTTATATCACTCACTGTGGCCAGCAGGAATACAATACAAGTCACTCAAGCTCGTATACTGGCTGCATTGAGTGCAAAAAACATCAGTTCCGACTGATCCACAGGTCTGTCTCTGGCCATGGTCTGGCCCAATGCTGGCCCTGGTCTGCCTCAATGCTGGCCCTGGTCTGGCCCAATGCTGGCCCTGGTCTGGCCCAATGCTGGCCCTTTCTGTCCTGCCTGTGTTTGAACCATTCAACTCGTTTTGGAGCAAAAGACTGAGGTGCTGGGGAATCAGAGGGCTGTCTATTACATAAAGCACTATGAGAGATGAGACAAATTATGGAGATAACAACAGCGCCATATTTCCCCCTAATACCACCCCCTCGGGAACAAAGACCCCTGCAGTGCAGATAAACTGCTAGAACAATTAACTTTGTTCTAATTTGATGGCACTTTTAAGAACAGCAGAGACAACTATGCACACACAGTTGTAGTCAGAGTTGTTCCATTGCGCCTGACTGCTCCAGCCACTTGCCAAATACTGTAGAATTGAGTAGCTAAGGGTATGTACTATTCAAAATATATATGTGATATGAATCTCCATTTTCTTGCGCTTGCTTCTCCCTGTGGGATGACTATATATAAAAAGCCAAGCTCCGTGTGTGAGTGTGTCTTCTCTTCTCTCCTCTCCTCTTCTCCTTACCTCGGGGGTTTGTGGTGGCCCCACACTGGCCTGGCTGTCTGAAGAGGATTCCTCCTCCTGGCTGTTGGAGGCGGCTTGGCTCTCAGCCCCACTGCTCTGCCCAGCTTTACTGGACACGCTGGCTTCAGCCTGCAGGGACACACAACCCACTGCTGTCACCCACAATGTACTATGGCTCTTGTCAAGGGAGATGCTGCAGATTACCCAGATACACAGTTTGGTTTAATAGCTTTTCTGCACTGAGTGCATGCAAAGGGAAAGAAATTAAAAAAAAATAAAAATTCAGGAAAACATGCAGACGTATTTAATCTGATTATGATTAATCGCAGAAGAGGTAGGATGTCTGGCACGGGAGGGGAGGAAAGGTCAGGGTTGTGCTGAGGCAGTGAGTCTGAGCCCCTCGTCTTGCATCAGAGTGAACCCAGCCGGAGTCTGGGGATCTGTGGGTTTTGGGTGTGTACCTTAAAGCTGATCTGCTGTGCGAGTTCTTTGGCTTCGTGGTCCTCTGGGCGGGGGGTGCTGTTGGGGGACAGAGCCAGGAGGGCCGACTGCATGGTGCAGCCACACACCTCACAGCAGAAGTCCTGAGACCTGACGGGGAGAAGACACAGACACACAGGTGGCTTCGTTAAAACCAAAAAAACACGTAATTTTCCAGCCCATCCCCCAAAATCGTCTTGGTGACAGCCTGATGTTGCACCGCAACACTACGCTACAATTACGACAGTCCCAACCCCCAAACACTGGGCTGAAATTCAACCTGCCTGTATCTCATGCCAGATACATAAAACCACCATGCAGAATCTGTGCCATGGCGATTTAGACTCATTCATCCCCATTGCAGCTATTAGTGACAGTCGATTACAATAGTATGATTATCTGCTGTTTCAGATGACTGCAAAAGGAAGTGAGGTAATATCAATGTATCCCAATGTTTATGCTAACACTTGGTCTGTATGGGTGTCAATGCTACAGAAAGCTAAATGAACATCAAAGAAATATACTGTTGGTATATGGAAAATATAAACAAACATATTTTACAATGAAAAAACAAACAAACTTGCTTCTGTAAAATGATGCTCAGTTCAAACAGATTTAAACTTCCTTTCACATGACTAATAAACTGAGTCGATCGTACACCTGCTACGTTCACAAAAGAATGCCTAAACATGACTACTAGGAAAGAAAATCTAATATAGCTACCTGTCAGCCAAACTGTAAAACTGCTTGTTCACTTCTGATTCACATTTATGCAGGCATGAAAACGGGTCAGGGGTGAAAAAGGTGAGAAGGATATTACCCCTCCAGTGGGGTCCGGGGGCATGCTCCCCCGTAAGAAAATTTTTAATATTCCATATTTTAAAGCATCAATCTGATGCATTTTGAGAGGCTTTTTTTGCCAACCTGGGGAGAGCTGGAGAAACTTAACTTCAGCCATGAGTCCAAAATTATTATGGCCTCCTTACTAAGTATTATGCACTGATGTCACTGGGTCTAACATACAGTATAAGAGGCACAATGTGGTAAGGGCACCACAAATGGCTTAATGCATAGCCCCCACAAGAGATGGTGGACATGCTGTAACTTAACTTGTCTACTCTTCCATCATGATTGAAAGCCAATACAATGTTATGTAATTCAGATTTTAATTAGGGCTGTCAATAGAGACAAAAAAATTAACTAATTCATCTCACATTTTGAAATTCATTAATCTAAATTAATCGCGATTAAAAGTTGGTTTGACTTCTAAACACTAAATCTTATAAATTAACGAGTAATCACTTTCAGACAGCGTGTATTTTAGACACTGTTGTTTAATTGTATTTTTTTTAAACACAAAACTACACGCAGAACTGTGTTTTCAAAGAGGCTCAGGCCTATAACTCATAGCTAAAAAGTGCCAGCCAGGTACAGACTGTGCGCCGCGCAGGGTAGATGGTAAAATGGAAGTAGCCTAGCAGCTGCCAACATAATACGGGCACTATCAGTGCCTAAAGTGGTCAGTTTGCCACTTATCTCCCATCTGTTTGAGACGTCGATGAATTCCTCTGCACAGTCCTCCGCTGTATTTCGCGAATGTTTTTTTTTTTTTACTTCCAATGCAAAATATCTCAATTTCCATACATTGTCAATAAAATGAACTGTGACACCCAGGTAATTGTCATTTCTGACTGACGTCCAGTTGTCAACAGTAAGGGCGAGGCTGGCAGCTTGTTCGAGGAGCTGAATTTTTCGTGCTCTCTCGCCGTCATACAACGATAAATCGTAAGAATTGTCCCCTGAAGCAACTCGAATCACCTCAGACAGCCCACCGTCCTCAACTATGTTGATGGGCCGACAGTCACCGGCAATCTAAACTGCGTAAAGCCCGAATTATAGATCTGCGTCGGTGTCCGTCCGTTTTACGGATGGGCGGGGAAACAGATTCGGACGGATGATTCGGACGTACTGTTTTTGATTTATACTTCTTCGACGGCTGTGGGTGTTGAAAACAATTCACCGCCAGAACAGTGGGTGGAGCAGCGGTTTTTTGGTCACAGACGAGCTACTACGCAACCTCTTTGAGTGATAGAATTCGTCGATTGTTTAACTCCCTCCTCCCAGCCCTCATGTCATCAAGAGCTACAGGTGTAGTCACATGGGTCTTTGAGACACACTACATTACAATGAATAGTCTGTCTAACGCTATATATTCACTTGAAAAGGCAAACTTATCTCCATCACGGTAGGTATTATTTGTGTGAAAAATAGTAGCAATCTATAACAAAATGATATGCTTATCTTACATACACTATAGAAACTATTAAAAACGATTCAATGAAATGAATACTATCTCATTTTCTTTGGTATTTTTTGTCATATTCAGATTTGTAATGATGATTGCTGGGTAATATGTATGCTGTTGTCCAATGTCAAGTCTCTATTTGATCATGTGACGAGACGATATGATAGTTTAGGCGCAACATCTGAACGTCAAGACCAACAAGCTGACTGGGCAAAGAAATATCTGTGACAACGTGATTACAGGAGGCAAACTGGTATCAGGGAAGAAGTTAAAAATAAACTGTCATCTGGAGAGTTTAAAAGAATACAAAACGAGGGGGAATCTACTGTATGGAGATATTTCTGCTTAGTAGTCAACACGGATTTATTAAACCTGGATGGTTGGGGGAGAGAGATGAACGTCAAAACCGACAAACTGGGCCAGAGGCAAAAGCACCTGCAAGCTGAAAACAATGGCTTTCAAACATAAGCGTGATAAGGCATTGAACATTCCATATTTAAATATCTTAATAAGTAGTCAAGTCAACGTGTCTGCCTCACGTGATGGAGAAGTTCGTTTTTGAGACTAAAATAAATCACATTTAGGATAATAGCCTTCTTGTGTGCGGGGATTTTTTTATGTCCTAGCTGTGACAACGCGATTACAGGAGGCAAACTGGTATCAGGGAATAAGTTAAAAAATAAACTGTCATCTGGAGAGTTTAAAACAATACAAAACGAGGGGGAATCTACTGTATGGAGATATTTCTGCTTAGTAGTCAAGGCATTGAATATTCCATATTTAAATATCTTAATAAGTAGTCAAGTAAACGTGTTTGCTTCACATGCTTCTCCCCTGTACAAAAGCGTCGGCTAAATGACTAAATGTAAATGGATTAGACCTCGATTGTTGGACTATGTAGATCGTTTTATAACAAACTTTGTGCACTTAAAGTTTTTTAAAAAAAGAAACTGTCATCTGGAGAGTTTAAAACGACACTCGAGGGGAAATTTACTGTAGGCCTATGGAGATATTTCTGTCGGATGGCATCATATTCTATGCGGATTCTAATGAGGCTGTTTGATATGTCCAATGTAAGAAGTGTGAAGCTTTAATGAAATATGATTGATGCCATCCTCTTTCTCCACAACATGGATTAAACATTGATGGTTGGACTATGTAGATACTTTTATAAGGAATGTGTCCGTGTACTTACATTTTTCAAGAAAAAAGATAATCTTCAATGGTAAGACTTGTTTTATTCGCGCCTCTTCTGGTGTAGCATATAACGTGAGTTTTATTTAGGCATATCAGATGCATAGCGTGTGTAATGTGTAGGCCATTTCATTCCGTTCTTGCAATGTGAATAATTCATTTCAATATGCTTATATCCCTTTTGTGCGCGCTTGTGCGTTTAACGGGGCTTGTTTGTGTGAGCCAGTGCATTTATCATTCATCTGTTGATGCTCGAGTTTAATAAAGGCAGGCTATTCTTAAGAAACGTATGTAAATGTGTCAGTAGTATGAACAGTTGAGACATTGACTCATTGGGGTTCGGACTAAATATTTTACTTGCTGTCGGGCTGGGGTAGGGCTGGGACAAGTCAGCGCGATAAGGCATTGAACATTCCATATTTAACTTGGCATAGTCGCCCCATAATGCCGTGCGGCGGGCACATACTTTTCTCGATGTGATGCAGCGCATAGACATATATACATGTCTATGATGCAGCGCCCAACAATGTTCTTTAACAATGTTCCTTACTGTTCTAATTGCATGTCGTTGTTCTGTGTTGGGACGGAGTTTATACAGGTGTGTGACGGTAGCACAGTCTGTTCGTGATAACTTGTAGCAGGGCATAAAGCCCGTGCCATTTTGACATTGTATTGTGTTTAGTGTTTAATTAAAAGCCATAACAAATATTCCACACTTCCGTGATTTGTTACCATATCTTAATAAGTAGTGAAGTCAACGTGGATTCTATGGATTAAATTCATTTATTGACACATCTTTTCAGGACGACCACAGCGCTTTAAAACGACGTGTTTATAAGTTACATTATTCAAAGATGGTAGATTAAAGGCGAGATAATCGCCAGGTGTAATAAGCCTACTTTCTCATTATGTGTGTGTGTTAGGGTTTGTAATGCAATGGTGTTGGCTGCAAGTTAACTCCACTTCACGTTAAGGTTAGCTTTTGTATATGAGCATTCATTTCAACTGTTCCATCATCTGAAATATCACGGTGTCGAAAAACAAACCTTTGATCTAAACAGAATATTCAGTATGGAATGGGAATATTTCAGAGCAGGGCTATCTTTTATCGCGTTTGACAAATATGCTCCGATTGCTGTGATGTCTCCTGTGAGAATGGGATAGTATTCTCTCCTATGAATTCGCGGTCATTTGAGCGTCCTTATAAGTGTTTCAGAAATATCTTCAGACCTCTTCAGTTATGTTTGTTCATAATCAACTAGAAGAAGCTTGTGAGACGGTCTACAGGCTATTCATAAAAAACATACGTAAATGTGTCATTAGTATGAACAGTTGAGACATTGACTATGTCTGGTTGGATTCCGACAATATATTTGAATGGCTGTCTGGCTTGGGCACTACTCTGTCGGACGCAGGCCGGGCTCGGACAGAAATATTCGGCTGATCCACACTCTATAACAGAATAGGAACAGATAGGGAATGAAACAGGAAATGTGAGATTCCGGAAATGATGTCGTTAGGAAATGATTTCGTTAGCGGACCAATCACAGCCAAGGGGGTATCCGTCGCTATCCGTTCGTATCCGAAAAAGTTAAAAAAATCGAGAGGTGCACGTCGGTGTCCGTCCAGCTCTCCGAAGGGCTCGGATGGGCTCGGATGGGCGTTCCACCACGGGGAAGGGTGTTGCCAAGGCGTGGCTATGTGTCCGGACGGACACCGACGCAGATCTATAATTCGGGCTTTAAGCGTTGGTAACCTTTTCACGGACTGGTCTAGTTATTTTCCTAGTGAAGTCGTGGATTGTGGGTTGGCGACCATCTAACCTGGGACTGCTTTCTGTCGGGTGCTTTGCATTAAGGTGATAGCTAAATTCAGCTTGACAAATGCTACATACAACTTTAGTTTTGTCGGTTGTTCCCTCATTTTCACTCTTAAACAGAAACTTTCCGCCCAACAATCCCTCTGCTCTCTCCATCTTCAACTACCTTCTCGGTCTCTCCTATTCCTGACTGCAGGCACGCGGCGGTTTCGTGTCATGTGTCAATGCACATCGGAAGTAAACAAAGTTGCGTTAACTGCCTTAAAATATTTGATCGCATTAATCTTGGCCACAATAATCTGATAGATTAACGCGTTAACTTTGACAGCCCTCATTTTAATACATTTTATTGGCAAAGATAACAATTTACATTACAGTTCGTAATACTTTCAGAACCAGATCATTTTTTCTTCTTTGCCTGAACGACCAGTGTCTTCATGGCCCGCTTTCGCTGTTTTGCCACGTCTCAGCCTCGACCTTTTCTCTTCTTCAGCAGGCGTGCTTTCAGCTTCTAATGGTGGTCTGCACTGGTGATGCAACAAGGCAACTTCGCGTTAATATTTCCATGCACTAGCGCTCCCTTCTGGCACGCGCACCTGTTCGCAATTCACTGAATCTCGCACTCCCTTCTGGCACGCGCACCTGTTCGCAGTTAACTGAATATGAATACCTACCCCCCCCCAAAAAAATTCTCATCGAATCTACACGATTCACGTAGGTCACCTATTTTGGTTTCAAAACGGCGAATTTCGCCGAAAGGTGAGGGATTTTCATGCCTGTTTATGAATAAGAAAAGGGGCTACCATGATGGTATTTGCCCTTAACAGCAGATCTGACAGTGTGTACTATCATGTATATGGCCCACTATCTATATTGATCAGTATCAGTCTATCAGACTGAGTTCCTGGCCCGACTCTGTGCGTTATTGGGTTCAGACTGAGTTCCTGGCCTGACTCTGTGTGCGTTATTGGGTTCAGACTGAGTTCCTGGCCTGACTCTGTGTGCGTTATTGGGTTCAGACTGAGTTCCTGGCCTGACTCTGTGTGCGTTATTGGGTGCTGGGTAGAGAATTTTGGTGCTGAGCTCTCTGTTGCCATGGCACTTGTTGTGATGTAAGGCACACTGCTCCATTCATAAGCTCACAGAGCGGATGACCCATGTTCAGGTAAGAGTTCAGGTATGACGTAAACCTTAAACCGCCCTCTGCTGTGTGCTGAACTGAAACCGTGGTTACATACGGTCATAAAACAGTTGATCTGATCTATTTGGTTAGACTTGTGGTGTATTTCTTTGCATTCCTGAGGTTTGGAGCCACTGGAGTAATTGAGCTAAGACACTGAGCTTTTAAGAAGTTCAAGCACCATGTACAAAATAAGTTATATAATCTCTTACATCCACAACAGACCAAACCAGTAACCTATTATACAAATCTTGATGATGAAGTCTATGCTATTGATGAATAGTAATGTCAAACTTTGGGGGGGTTTCGATATGTCACTGTTGACCCCGTTCCATAAAACTGAACATCAATATGTTGTTAAAATGAATGTGTTGTGAGTTCAGTAACAATAACAGATATGAGGGAGCATTGTAGCAAACCTTAAAGAAACTGTTGTGAAGTGTTTTTTGGATCTTTCACACCAACCACACCACACACTGTCCACTTGTTCAGATTAGATCTCCTCTTTTGAGAAATGTCATTCCGGTGGAGTTGCCAGTCGGGCACCCTTGAGCACTCCAAAGGCGTGCAGTGTGTGTACGGCCGCCCGCCCGCCCGGCCGGCCCACATTTCAGCACGACTTTGTTTCTGAACTGACAGAGAGGAACGTCAGAGTGAAAATATGGATTGGGCGTCGTGCTGTGCGCGGGCTGGGAGGCGCGCAGTGAGTGACAGCGCTCACAATTACCAGGAGCACAAAGGCACAGAGATGAGACTAGGAGCGAAGTGCTGTCTCAAGCACAGCCTTCGCGCTGGGAAAAAGGCACTTTTCTACGGCAGATAAGTGAGTGTATATTTATAGAGAGGAGCGAGTTCCTTCTGTCACTTCCAATCTTCATGTGTTAATGAGAGTGGCAGTTGGTGAAGAGCCCACATCCTTACGTGTTAATGGGTGAGGCGTCACGCTTCTCCAGAAGTTCTATCTAATCAAGGCTTCAATCTATTTCAAATACAAAGAAAACATGTGGTGACACGCAACGGTCAGTGACTTCCATTTTCAGTTCGTAATGAAAGTTTCCCAGAGGATCTTCTGTGGGCCTGAGGGCTGTGCGATGACTCAGGTGTGAGAGGAAAAGCACCACAGCCCTGGTCTTACCACAGCTTCATCAACCTCTGCTAAACCTGACAAGCAGCAGACAAAGACTCATATCTCAGCGTGGGTCTGAATATAAATAATTCTACACACCAGGGCCGAACAGAAATATGAGCCGTTAATAAGAGAAAGTATACTGAACTTGAGAGCAATTTAATTTAACGAATTCTACAAAAAAAATATGAACTGGTTAGTTTGAAACACTGACTACACTGAAGTTCAGTCTTGTTTGTTCAGTGTTTTATACAGCCAAGCCCTGGGAAAGGACCCACACATGACATTCCCAGATCATAAATAACTATTGGGTGGACATGACACAGGGAGTGAAAATCATTTCTACATGAGAGCTAAGCTTCTTCTTACTGCACCTCAGGCATGGATCTCCCTGGCCTAACCTTGTGTAGATGTGCAAGCAGCTTTGAGAGGGGGAGGGAGGAGTGAGGACATTAATGCTGCAAAATCATACTTTTTGGCGAGGGCTCTCCTCTCCTCTGGGGTATAATCAAGAGATCCTATTGCGCCCTCTCCTTTGGTTGGCATAAATCCGATTATAGCTATTAGCGCAGTCCGTACTGAAAGGGAGAGAAAAGAAACAAAAACAATGATGACACAAGATGGATAAACACATAAACAACAGCACAGGTTCACAAGTTCAGGCTCTACGGCTGCAGAGGAGAACGGTGGCTAAATAACATGCGTGACTGATGGCATTTCTGTTTTCACTCCACTGTAAACCATTTACATGCATTTACACCAGTCCCTCACATCCCCATCACTACCTGCAAACACTCACACCTGATCTTCAACCCTTTGTCTAATGGGTCTTAGAATGAAAGATTTACCTACTTTTTTTAATAAAAATAGCCCTATTAGTGTGTTCCCTCAGGGGTAAATAAACAAAGGGGGGTGTTTTGCAGGTAGTGTACATGCTTTGTCACATATTACCCTGGCATGAAATACAACATGAAACCTGATTGCTTTCTTCAGCTTAGCACAGTTTACAATAAATACTACTGTCAAATACTGTACATGTCACTGACGTAATTGATGTGTATGCACCCAAACATCAGAAATTTAAATTCGAAAAATGAAAAAGCAACAACTGCCTAACGTCAAATATCAGCTACAATGACAGTAGCACAAATTCTGTACGTAGGAAGTTAGGTAGATGCACTGTTGTGTTTTACAGGTATAAATAGCAGAGGATTCTTTGTTGAAAACAAGAACAAAAAAAGCTAAAGTCTTTGGCTATGACTAAAAGCAGAGAGTAAATGTGAGAAATATGGCACTAAGACAGCCGCGACCGAGAGCTTTGGGGAGGGAATTAGACAGGCGTGCCCAAGCTCGATGTGGAGTGACACTTTGCTTATTGAGTTAGTTCTGCTGTGGAGTCCAGCTTTCATTCCCTTGCAACTCTAAGCTCTCAAATTGGGGGAAAACACTGATAGAACAATCAGGCAAATATAAACGCTGAGGCAAATAACATTTGCATACTCCTTTCATTTAAATTCAAACGGGCCCTAATCCTTCCTGCGCGTCTCCGTTCCCCAAGGCAAAGAGTCAAGATGCTAAGTATAGCATGGAAGCTGAAGTAGGAGAAGAAAAGAGCTGGTGTGTTTGTGTACATGTGCAGCTGGAAACGGAATCACTTGATGATGTGAAGTGTTTGATAAATGTGGAGGACTATGGATGTACAGTACAGCACAGTGGCTACAAGCGTTTTACAAGCTGTGGATGGAATATGAGAGACACACGTTGACTATGTGTGTGGTGGTGGGTCTTGGTTGTGAGGACATACGTACTGCTCCAGGAGGGCTGCCAGGTCTCGGGGTGATGGCCAGAGATGCTGAGACAGATCTTCTTCCCCACCTCAAACCTGCCATTGGCCTGTAATGGAACAGAGTTTCAAGGTTTCTTTCAAAAAGTTACAACATAGCAGTCAGAGACTGAGGGTGCCACCAAAGAATATGTGCTCTCGTGATGACGGCACGTCCTCAGATCAAGCTGAGCAGCACAAAGGAGGAAGCTCTAATGACAAACAATCTCTGCAAAGACAGAATGGTACAAAAGGTGGGGGTTGATGTGAAAGGGGTGACAGACTCACTTTAAATCACCACACCCTTGTGACATCAAAACAGTAAACCCAACATATCCTTGTAGAATACTTACATTTTAAAATGACTGATTTCACAAAGGAATGTGTATAATTAATTGAGAAGCACTGATTGATAAATCATTAAAAGTCCCCGAGATGCCTTTGTCATACTGTATTTTAAAATTGAATTTAAAAAGAAGACGTACGAGGAAGGCTGGTGTCAAAGAATCTTGCTGTTACCCTTTGATCTGTGTGTGGTGTCATATCAAATTATGTGTTTGTGTCACATACTGTTCCTTGTCAGTGATGGGAAGATTAGCTGGAACTCAGGGAATGGTTTCTTAATGAGAAGGCAACCCTCTTTGACAGGATCTTACCGTGAGCAGTATGATGCTAGGGGGCTTCATGGGGTACTCCGGGGGCAGCACAATCCTACCATGGTAGACTCCACCATCAAAGTCTGAGTCCGGTGGTCCTCGCACAGAGAAGTGCCACTCAAAGAGATTATCCTAGAGATGGAGCAGTCAAGATCAGACGTTTCAGTTTCAACACCTGGGCTCAAGTGTTCTCAAATGGTGCTAGAGATTTCTTTCTTGCTGGAGAGGCGCTGACTTTCCTTAAGTCTGGGGGAGAAGGTAACAGACAGGCTCTATGCTCTACCTCACCTCTAGTGGCTGAGCGTGGTAATGCTCTGTAGGCTCTCGGAGTTCTGCCGCCTCCTTCATCAGGCGCTTCACAGCTGATTGACACAGAAGAGAAGACTGTTAGAGAGAGAAGAGGAGAGGTGCGTGGATGTGCTGGTCAGTCACACCGGTCTCCCTGGTAACCTCTCCATCCCTCCCCCACACCAATCATCAGCCTGACCACTGGAGCAACACTTATGAGCCTGAAAGAGCACAGCAGCTGGTGACTCAACATTAATACAGACAGACAGAGCATGAAGCACTGGACAAAATACCATGTGCCACATAGTCAACACACACACACACACACACACTTACTCCTTGCTGAAACATCTACATGCTCGTCATATCTGTTTACAATGCAGCTGAAGAGTTCTGAATCATTGATTCTCTAATGACCCAACTTAACATTATGACTGCTACCATCATCACAGCATGTCCATTAATTTAGAGAGAAGCAAAGCAATCATGTCATCCTCGAGACAAACAGCTCTTAGCAGTGGCTTAGGTGGCTCCCCCACCCCTCCCCCACCTCAGCTTTCACTTTTAAGATGCTAAGGTCAATGACTTCCCTTGGCAGTCTTAAGAATGGCACGTGACAGGCATCAGCAGAGAACATCTGTTTATCTTAACCCTTGTGCATTAACAGAACCATCTTTAATCTGAGCAGATGCAGCATGCCTCCGCATGGCTGGGGGATCCCACACCCACCCACCCACTCCCTCTCAACCATACTTATCCCACATGCTGTTCACCCCCGCAGCTATGATGCAACGCTAGAAAGCTCTGTGACATGCCTGGTGTTCAGGCTGGTGTTCAACAGCCCGCCTCAACCTTGCCCGTTTCTGCGCTCTTAAAAGAGAAGTGCCTGTTTCACAGAACACCGGAAAACAGAAAATCTTCACTCCCCGTACTTTATTGAAGACTGAAATCACGATTTTTCCAGGGTTTCAGACAAGAGAGGAGCTACTTTGTAGTGTGAACAGAATCCAGCCAGCGCTCTCGTCTGTAACAGGAAGCAGGAGCCACTGAGCTGGAGGTTTGTCATCGGGCCGTCCCACTCGGTTCAAATTGGAAAATAATTGGAAAAAGTGTGAGCATGACAAACCCATTCCTGTAAGGAAAATTGCTTTGGAATCCAATTGTACAAATTGATACAGTACAAAAAGAGAAGGAGTCCACTTATTCTTCTTAGAGTAAGACAGAGAGGAAAGAAAGACCCTCAGATGTCAGACACACACACACACACACACACACACACACACACACACACACACACACACACACACACACACACACACGCGTTTCTCAGGGCACGTGTTCCATCAGCCTGTGCCCGTGGCTGGACATTGTGCTGAAGTGGAGATCTGTGATTGTGGAGTGTCAGAGAGGGAGGAGATGTCAAGAGAGTGTGTGAAATCCCAAACAGCTGTGGAGGAGAGCAGAAGCGAGCTCTGTGATGACGGACTGAACTCAAAGATGTGGGAGAGCAGGATCATTTCAGGGGGGGGGGGCACGAATCTGAATCTCAAACTCTCTCCACTCCAATCATGACCTACAATAAAGCCAGCGGCAGCCTGATGAAGAGGGTGCAGAAAGCACACGTTTGCCTTCCAGCCCTGCATGGGGCTGCACATGGAGCAGATGAATGTGATTAACTGTTAATTAGTCGGGGACTGCTCCCGGTACCAGGCCCAGCAGAACTCATTTGATAGCCGGAGGGGGCAAAGACAGTGAGAAGACTTTCATGTTGTGGCATGTAGGCCTATCAGAGAGTGTTGGGTGGAACTGTTAATGTTTTGCCAATGAGTAATCACAAACTGACCTACAAAATACAGAATATAGTGCTATATTGGGCATTCCATGCTAAGGCCATAAAATGTTAATCATTACATTTACCGACTACTAGACTATTTTTGCTTTTTGTTCTTGTAAGGACTAATACTTCCTGTGCAGTAGTTTTTTTTTTGTT
>NC_045166.1:4937909-5172909 GCF_900700415.2 Clupea harengus
TGTTTAAGATAGAGAGGGGGTCTATAGTTGATACACAGTGTGGGGTCCTTGTTGGGTTTTAGTAGCACTACTATTATGATTGCCCTTTTCTATCGGAGTTCTCAGGAATCTGAAGCACTGTTGTAGAATTCACCTGGGGTATAGACCAAGAACCAACATTTTCACAAATGGCTGCATGTCAAAAACAACAAGTGGTTTATCAAAGTGCTCTACCCAGCAAAAAGTAAAATTTACAGAGAAAAAAACACATATAAGCACACCTTTGGGGTTTTAGCCACTGGCAGGAGGAGCGGTGCTTGGCAACAAATTATTCCTATTCTTTGCATTGCATACGTTTATCAATAGGCCTATCAATCATTCTATTGATTAAGTTTATCAATAGGCCTATCAATCATTCCATTGATTAAGTTGCATTAAATCAATCCTGCCTCCAAGAGTCCAAGAGTAGCTTACAATTAATGAAGCACCATGTTCATCAACCATCTTCATCAACCATGTTCATCAACCATCTTCATCAACCATCTTCATCAATGTTCTATTCAATGCTGCATTATTAGAGTTCACAGAAGACAGTTCAGTCAAAGAGGGCCCAGGTTGGCCTTCCATGGATGGAGTTTGAAAAAAACAAAATCTCTAAAATGCGCTTAGAACAGCTGAAATCTGCATTAGGGTCTATCATCAAAAAAAGTTCCTTTTCCATACCTGTACATATTACCCATATAAAATGTAATTCACGAGTATGTGGAAATATATTTATATTTATTATACGGCACCAAAAGTTCCATTGATTTGAATGGGCCACCCCAACGTTCGGAGGTCTGATATTTCTTTACATTGACCACTGCAAAAAATGAATGACCGCTGCCATTGGTAACGGGTTTTGTTCTTCCAATTCACATCTTTCATATAATTTAGCGTAACAGTAATTCATTGTAACGTGGAGTCAGCAAGTAATGGGTTGCTATGCAACACCTGACATTTTTAAGTTCTATTTGCGTGAAGAACTATTTTTTCTTAGTGGAAGTCACAAAACGGCAACAAAATCATTCAAAAGAGGTATTTTGGAGGAATGTCTTCTATTGTTTTGGCACGTAACCGAATAATAGGCTGGATAATGGATAGTCCGGGATGATGGAAAATAACTCCCTTCAGGACCTTTCGTTCCTATTCGTCCCGCCGTACTCTACATTATCCCTTACTTATATAATAAAGAGGCATGTATTAATAGAAAACACATTTCACTTGTTTAAATTCTCTGACCTGAATCTCTTCTTGAGATGTTTCTACCATGAAGGTGCCAATGCTGTCATCCTCGGTCTCCTGAGGTTCCTCTCCAACACCCCACCAGCCATCTTCTGTCTTCAGTACCACTGTCTTTCTCTTGAGCAGCACAAGATAGACTACAATACCCAAGATTAGAGCCACCAGTATCTCAGTGAACATGGTGCTGAAAAAAAACACAGAGTTAAAATCATGTTTATATTTATGGTATTTGGTAACTCACAAAACATATTTAAAAAAAATAAAGCATTATGCATAATACAACAAAAAAACACTATTAAATATCAGATTAGAAAAAATCACAATGATGAATAAGAAGAAATAATCCGACTCGACAAATTGTGACAGCGTCATATCATGGCAAAACATGTATATGTGCATGTATATGTATATATATATATATATATATATTGTACAAAAAAGCCACTAGAAATTCATAATACGTGAACATTTGAATGTCAAACTGTATGTATTGAACGACCAGGGAGAGTGACTCATCTTCAGTGACAGGCATAGCGCCTGTTGGAATATGGTTGGAACTTGAGAAAGACTTTCTTTTCAACAGACAAATGATGAACCAAACATAGAAAGGTGGCAAGCGAAGCCAGGTGAGGATCCAAAAGAGCCTGATCAGTTTGAACTTTGGTAGAGAAAACTCTATTGCTCTAGTGCCATTGCTTTAGTTTTGGTCTCCGCACAGGGAAATCCTGCCCTTGCATTTGATTGGCTGTCTGATGAAGAGTAATTTTAAGCCCCTTGAAAATAAAACAGTTGAGAATATTAATGTTTTAATGGTTCTCTATTTATTGTTTTTCTGTGTTATGTCCTTATGTACCCAGATCACATTTATGCTAACAAGAAAAAAAGTCTAATTTGTTACCTATGCATTCAAGTATTTCTGTAATAAACACAGAATTTCAGAAATTGTTGTAAGAAAAATGAATCATTCCGGGCTTAATTGGCCAGGTTCATTCTGGTAATGGCAATGGGGATGGCGGAGGTCGCCTTGATCAAGCGGTGTCTGCCTTTTGTCTTCTCATTTTGCCTCAGAAATTAATTATCAGAATGTTTAGGGCTAGAATATGCTGATTACACCCATACAGGAGGCAGCAGGTGAGGCTGGGTGAAATAACATCCAGCACCCGGTCAGTCAGCACTGGTGCACCTCAGGGATGCGTGCTCTCCCCACTGCTTTTCTCCCTCTACACTAACGACTGCACCTCAGGAGACCCATCTGTTAAACTCCTGAAATTTGCAGACGACACATCAGTCATCGGTCTCATCCGTGATGATTACGAGTCTGCATATAGGCGGGAAGTTGAACAGCTGGCCTAGAGCTGAACACGCTCAAAACTGTGGAGATGACAGTGGACTTCAGGAGGAGCCCCCCAGCACTGCCCCCCCCTCACCATACTCAACAGAACTGTGTTGGCTGTGGAATCCTTCAGGTTTCTGGGATCCACAATCTCCCGGAACCTGAAGTGGGAACCCAACATCAACACAGTCATCAAAAAGGCCCAGCAGAGGATGTACTTCCTGCGCCAGCTCAGGAAGTACAACCTGCCTCAGGAGCTGCTGATCCAGTTCTACACTGCAGTCATCGAGTCTGTTCTCTGCACTTCCATAACTGTCTGGTTTGGATCGGCCACCAAACTGGATAGGAAAAGACTCCAACGGACAGTCAGGTCTGCAGAAAAGTTTATCGGTGCCAACCTGCCCACCATCCAAGACCTGTACACCTCCAGAGCCAGGAAACGCGCAGGAAAAATCACTGCAGACCCCTCACACCCTGGACACAACCTATTCAAACTCCTCCCCTTTGGTAGGCCCTACAGAACACTGTTCGCCAAAACATCCAGACACAAAAAACGTTTCTTCCCCCACGCCGTCTCACTAATGAACAGCTAACCCACTGTGGCACTGTGCAATAACCCTGGATCAATATAATAACCACTGTACAATTACTCCCACAATCATATTTATTTATTTTATTCTCAAATAGAAAATGTGCAATACATTCCACCCTTACTGTATAACTGTATATATGTATCTTTGTCTTGTCCCATGTAGTTAGCCTTGCTCTGATAGAGAAGGTGTAAGTGTGATTCAAATTTCTCACATTCGTCCTCTGGCTTTGAGAGGCTAGCAGATTTGTCAATCCATTGCAGTTGCTGTATTTTGATTATTTGTTCTTTTTTCTATCCTCTTCACGGTTTGGCAAATTAATGGATATTTTTCTTGATTTAGATGTTTGTCAAGCCTTATTAAAATACAAAATCTTTTTGTAAGCGTACTCTGCCTCTGAGTTTTTGGCCAGACCCACCCGCACACGGTGACACCTCTCGGTCCTGTTACAACGCGATAAAAAAAGCAGTGTATCATTGGTCTTACTCAGCCCAGGGGATTCTCTAAGCCAAACAAACACCCTTAATGTACAGTACAACACAAGCGACAGTAAAACCATCAACATGCTGCACATTCTCTGGCGGACCCTGACATCGGCCCCTATTTTGAGGACGATAACGGCTGACAAATTGTCTAAACATTCTCAGCTGAGGCACTGAATTTTGAATATGGGCGTGGCAAAACATTCTTCTCTGACAGGGAACATAACAATATGCCACAATCACAAACCATCATTGCCCAAGTGTGATTGGTTTATCTATCTGGAAGAGTGACGAAAGACTTGAGCGTCAGGGAAGAGGTAGGCCTAGACTTATTTGTCCAACTTGAATTTAATGCTCAGGCAGCTGTAAACAAATGTCATCCATGACGTAAATACGCAATAATGATCTTGTTGTTTATATTCACATATTGTAGTCTAATTAGACTAAGGTAGAAGAAGAAATGCCACACAACGGCAGCGTGTTTTCTGCAAAAGATCTCTTTTCTTGGCCGCAACTAAATGCAGAGATTGCATTTAGGTTGTTTCAAGTGTTCAAGTGTATCAACATAAACGTAAAGGAGCAATCAAAAAGTTCTGTGACTGCGCGTATTAAAAGCAAGAACTGATTTCGCATTTGGCCGCCATCTCCTTAGAGGTAGTCACCCAAATGTCAACACGCCACAGTTCTAGTCGTTTGCGCCGAATGTTCTCCCTCAGACCCTCGAATGCCTCAGAACATTACAGTAGAACTTGTGACAGTCACACGACTTTTCAACACGATTGTTGCTCCCCACCACCCTTCCACCCACTGGGTCCCTGCACTTCTTCCTCCTCCCTAAGATGAAGTTCAAGCTGAGGGGGTCTCCATTTTGACACAGTGAAGAAGATTCAAAGTGCATCGCCTATTGTGCTTGAAACGCTTAAAGAACAGGACTTCCAGGGAGTGTCCCAAGCATGGCAGGAGTACTGGGAATGGTGTATCGCTGCACAAGGTAACTATCTCAAAAGAGGGGTACGTTTTTTGCTTTTATAGGCGCAGTCCGGGACTTTTAGATTGCACCTCAAAGCTCACAAGGTCCTATATCTTATGCATTTCCCATTTGTGCAGGCTACAGGTCACCGTCTTCTGCTCTTGCATTTTACACATCAGATCACTTCCCTGCCTTTGGGATATTCCATACGGTTAAAAGTAGCCTCATGTTCCACAAATGAATAGTCTACCTTTATGTCACCGTGGTAAAGTTAGTTTTATATTCAACATTCGATATACGACATATTGAAAAACAAGTATTTCACACTTGCTCTGATTGACGTATTTATGTCAAACCAACTGTAATGTATTCAAGCACTGGTCATATATCACAAGGCCAGGACGTGAGCGCACTTCCTAAGAAGACAAGAAAGACGTAATGGTGGCAAGGTACTCAACATTGTTTGTTGAACAAACAGGGTACAAAGTCATTCTTTAACATATGCTGTATGCAAAGCCAACCTAACAGTGATTTGTCTAAGCAACATTTGTGCAATAAAACAGAGATTCTGAACAACAGCAAATGAACGAACATAAAGTGAAATGTTTAGCGTGGTTCATTTTAAATCCTTTTACAAATTTCACGCTACTGTGGCACTGAATGGTAGGCTATTGGTTACTTCCACACTATGCCCTCTAAGCAAACAAGATTGACTGGAGTATAGTTTTGACATTCTGAGTGGGTGGTTTTAAAAAATGGGGACGCACCAGCGAAAACAACAATCACTCTGTAACAATCACATCAAGTTCAAGTCACTTATGCTTGCTTACAGAGTGATTGCTGGTTCTGCTCCGACCTACTTAAATGCTCCTGTAAGGGCAAATGTTACCCCCAGGATGCTGCGTTCGTCTAATGAGCGTCGTTTAGCACTGGTAATAGAGACTAATCTCATTCGTAGTTCCACGTTGGCTGCCTAGCACTATCAGAGTAGGGGCGTCCCTCTCTACCTTTAAGAAGCTCTTGAAGACCCAACTCTTCAGAGAGCACCTCCTCTCCTAACTCGCACTTCATCTCCATTCCTCTTTATTTTTCTACCTCTCCTTATCCTTCCTCTAATTTTATCTCCTCTCACTAGTACTTAACTCGCACTTACAGTTGTTACATTCCTGCACTTTTTTATTTCTTATGTAAAATAGTATTTATTGTTACACTAGGTCTCTATTGCTCGTAGCTTGATTGTTCTCTCCTTTGTACGTCGCTTTGGATAAAAGCGTCTGCTAAATGACTAAATGTAAATCTTTCACAAAGCAATCAAGCAAGACTCATGTTGCCTAACTTTATGGTTGTTTCACCCCAAGTTAAGGACAATTATCCATAGGACATATCCATCAGAATGTGTAGCCTAGTTTACCCGTTATTGTGTTTGGGGAGTCTTCATTTAGACTGTTTTTATTATGCTTTATACAACAAAGAGTCCATCTTAATTTGGTTGTAGGACAGTGCATTGAAATACATCATTACATAAATTAAGTTAGGGCTATTTTACTACACACTATTGTAATCTACAATATATGCATGAATCACCTAACACGTTTGTATAGTTATCAACATAAAGGCCTAGACTATAAATTATTAGAATGAAAGTTATGACGGTCAGAATTTGTATATATTACTTAGTTTGATAACAGCTTGTATTAACAGTGCTTTGGCATTCACATGAAGTGATAATGAAGTTCAATAAAACACACTACCTAAACGTCAGCCTACTTCTTCATGTTTGTTTATCATGCCCCAGCTCACAAAACAAAGCCACTGCATCATTGCAATCATTAATATCTCAACGCAGTTTTAACAAACATTTAATCCACCTGATCAAAGCAACAGAAAAAATGCAAGAGTGAAACAATATGTCTCACTTGACACTAGCCTATCCATCTCATCATACACAAACCAGCGTACCGAAGTGCAGACAGTGGTTGTGATGCCTCCTGAACACTCCTTTTAGAATGTCAGTGTGGTGATATTTTCTCTCCCGACTGCTCAGACCAAGGTTCATCAGCGTTAACATTCCAGATGCTAAACAAAGACAAAACCACTGTTTCGCGTACTCTGTAACAAAACTATTATATCATATTAAGGAAAGGGCATGTGATGCCTCCACAGTGGTAGAGATTTAGGCGATGTCTGCCCAATGTTATTACTTTTACTTTGTTTACCATTGTTTTACTGTTTTACTGTATATCTATATATATATATATATATATATATATAATGTGTTCTTTTTTATAATGTTTGTAATTTTTTTGGTTCACTTTAAAATACACTATTTTATTTCATATTATAAACTTAAATATGATTTTATTTCATATTATAAACGTATACACTATTTTATTTCATATTATAAACTTATATACTATTTTATTTCATATTATATCTGGCAAAAAGCCAGAGAACACAGAGATATATCTGCTACTGTTTTTGTGATGGGAGTCAGATGGGCTTTTTAGACAATTACGTTGATTCAAAAAAGTTCAAAATAGAAGTAGTTCTATAGTAGCCTATATATTAAATATTTATCTTAATACCCATTTCCCTGAACTACTAATGAGGGAGGGAGAGGAGGTGCAGGCTAGGGGAGTAGGGGCAGGCTTCAGTAATCAGCCCCACCTATACCTGAAAACCTCTACGTTTACGTTTACTATGTTATACAGATACTCCCAAATACACTTTTCACGCAGTGCATCCCAACTTTCAGATGTCTGATATTTCTTGACAATGAACGCTGAAAATGAATGAAATGAACAGGTTATGTGCCGCTGATTCACATCTTCCATCACATTCTGCAAGTAGTCCGTTCACTTATCGTAGCAGAAATGGATTGTAACTCAAAAGTCAGCAAGTAATAGGTTGCTATGCAACACCTGAAAGTGTAAGGTTTTATTTGCACAAACAGTGGAAGCCACCAAACAGCAACAGAATCATTAAAAAACTGACTGGACTTGAAACTGTGTTCAGGAGGAGTGGGTACTGTCAGTAGGTATCATTGCAAGGGTTGTAAAATGTACATGTGTGTCATAACAAGTCATATGAATTGCTAACACTCTATCTGCTCCTTTCCCAAAGAAAATGATCAGAAATCTGACTCTCTCACACACACAGACACACACATTGTTATTGACTGACTGATTGCATTTTTAATGGTATTGTATGGGAGCCGAATCACATTTTGTTTATTAATTGACTGATTATCTATTTAATATATTGTATTGAATATTAATACGATATAAATATAACAAATATAATTGTAACCGTAATATGTATTGAGCAAATTAATTGTAATTCACTAACAGCTTCGTATTTTTAATAACAAATAAATATTTTCTAAACAGGTATGCTAACAAATACTGTAGAGCAGTGCAGAACAACAATAACACAGGATATATTGTAAATAAACAACAATAATACAGGATATATTGTAAATAAACGATATGCTAATGGTTTAATGGCTTCCAGAGTACTGTAATTTCAGAGACCATCATGGTAATAGCACAGTTAAATTATGTAATTAGGTACACGGAAATTTCCTGTAATTGTATTTACTGTATCTAAACCATAGTATGTTGCTAGAGAAATTGCTGCTAGTATACTACTGTCATTTTACAGATTTTGTTTTTTCAGTGTTAATGTTGACATGTAGCCTATTCAGCAATGTTGGAGGTCAAGGTAATTAATGTATAACGTATATGTAGAATCACGTTCATGTCATTCATATGCATTAAACATTCTAATGGCTTTTTTGTACGTTACATACTGATATGAACCTTGACCAATGGATCTGAAATCAACCCCTCCAAAGTCCGCTCCGACTCCGCTTTACAGCTTTATTTTTTGAGTTCAGTGCAAAACAAATAAAGACCTAATAGTTCATGGGCTTTAAGGCTGTATTTGCCTTTCACTCACTACATGTCTGATTTAAATATAACATTACGGCATGCAACTTCAATTGTATGATGATACCAATTTACAACTCAACTATTTTTTACTGCAATCAACCACATTTTCACTGCTGAAACTCACTGTTGTCCAACATTCCTGGTACTGAGGAAGGATTATGTAAATACAACGAACAAGGCCCCAATAAGAGCATTAAAGTAAAATAGGCCCAAAAGCGTGACTCAAATTGAATTCCCTCGAAAAGAGAGCAACACTGCGGTTTGACGATACAGATAAATGCCATTATATTGTTTACTGTGATCCTCTGGAAACAGTGAAAAGCCCATCATAACCACACTAAAGAACACACTAGACAGGCTAGTATTCTGAAAATTACAGTTAATCAAATGAATGCAGAGCATGGTTTATTTAATTAATCAAATTAATGCAGAGCATGGTTTATTTAATTACCCTCCTCTTACATGGTGTCATAGTAGGCTTGGGCCATTAGGTTACCAGAGAAACTTGTTCGCACACACACACTGGTTAGGAAACGAACAGCAATCTAACCAGTCTCGGGAATCCGATTGATTAAAACTGAAAAAGTTACAGAGCTGTAGAGCAACAGCCTATTGTACATGAGTTCGTGAGGAACACAAAGGTATACACCAGTAATCTAAAATCAATCACCTGTAAGAATAAGTAAGAAGTTAGAGTATGCACCTACTTTATGTTACAACCGTTGCAGGACGAGGCACACAACAGTAGAGGCAACACAAGTGATTCCTTTCTGGCTAAAACAGTCACAGCGCTAATACGATAAGGCGGTCAGCTTCGACTCAGGCGGCCTTATTTATAAAACGCTGCTACGCACAAAAATGTTGCATGAAAAAAGTTGGGATTTGCAGAACATTCTAGGCATCCCTTCACCCATGCCTAGAGTTAACGTAAAGTTTTCCAGACACGCGAATCTGCGATGTCCGACGATGCGGTCAGGAAATAAAGCTCAGTTCCGGATGGGGAAAAAACGGATGAAATATATATCACCACACATCACTACATTTCATAGTGTATAGGCCTACCTCTAACTGCGGATATGTATCACCACTCAAAACAGCCTAAAACCAAACACCTGCGCCCTGCGTGTGCCCAAACCTCCTGTCCAATAGTCTAGTAGGCTATTGGTCTTTCAATGTCATATTGATATTAATCTCGTTCGCTATGAATGAAAACGTGCTTATAGTGACTTGTGTAATGTGAAATAAGTGCGAATTAATGCAAATAAGTTAAAGAACATTATGGACACGAAGGCAAACGCTGCTTGAACTTTCGTGGACTTGAACTGACACTGGCGCCTACTTAAGTTTAAAATACCTTTGCTGTTGTGAACAGAATGCGTACTGTTACCTGTCGACTCACGTAATGTATTGGAACAAAGCCCTTTCCGGTACATCATAGCCTAATTCCAGTAATATCATGGGCGAATCTTATTACATCAGTGATTTATACACGATCGATTCCTGAGGGGACATCAAAAGTAGCACCAAATGTAACATACTGCTGCGGTGATGTCATATATTCACGAACGAACACATTAAAACGCACAAGCATAGCTTTCAAGCAGACAGTGGACACTCACCCAGTGGCGGTTCTACACGGAGTCCTGGGGTGGCCCGTGCTCCCGTAGACATGTCACTGGCCACCCTGTGGCCACCCCGTGCTGACCAAAAACAAAAAATAATGTATTATGATTTTACACCCGAGCGCCAAACGCGGAACTAATGCGACGCAACGTTCTACACGGGTAAATTAAAGCGGCGCACCCAAACACTGTAGTCTGCCAGGTGTGGTGCTCGTCGGTGAGCAACCAAACTAATTAGCTTTTGTCTTTGAAATATACCTGACAACGGGATTGACAAACATACAAATTATATTTGAAATGTATATGACAAGGTAGGCTATTGCTTAGAATGGGACACAGACAGGAAAATCAAACAAATCGCAGTGTAGATAAGCTAGATCTTCACACTATTTAGTTACTTTGACTCTGTTAATAGATAGCATTACCTATACTAGCTACTTGCGTCTTGACAACACATAGCAGGTGAGGTTGTTAGCTCACTGTGGAACTTTCAAAATAAGATTCAAAAAACAAAATCCCACAGCAAGGCTAGCTACTTATAGGTTGTTGCTGCTGTTATTCACAAAACCTGCAGAACTGTCAAAGCTGTGCAGGTCCATATTGTCTGAGCTAGAAAGTGGGTGGGAGTATGTACATGTTGGGGGCATAAATATGAATGAGGAAGGAATATGACGGCATACTTGGGGACTGTTGGAATTATTAGCCCTTTTTAACCACCCTCTTTTACATATACAGGATTTGCATTTGAAGGTTGAGACTAGTGCTTGAGGTTCATGGTATGTCAGTTGCATGATGTACCGAACTCTCCTTATTCTACTATGCTTAGGTAAATAGTTTTGTGTTTGGAACTTTTCAGCTGTTCAATGAGATGACAATCACAAAACAGACTTCTACATGGCATATGTGTATGGCCTACCCTACAGCCTGACTGCTTGATTCGGTCAAAGCACATAAACTCTAGTACACCACCCTCACAATATTTTGGTAGCTTAACCTTCCCTGTAATGTTGCTGGCCTTCAATGCATCCTAATAGACATAGGTCTGTAGTGTTAGCTTGGCTAGCGTTATATCGGGACATCTCGTCATAACATTTACGTCAGTGAACATTTAATGATTGTTTTTATTGCTAACTTTCACTGCTTTAGAATTTTGATGTATGCGGTCACTCTTGCATATTATTAATTATTCACAAAGACAAGCACCAAAAAGCACTCTGGAATCTTTGCACAGTTCTGTTGCCTGGGCGAGTTTTTGACAGGGGCAACAAACAAAATAAAAATAATAAAATCTGCCGCATCAGTCAGCTTCCCAAAGTAAAATTCTACAGTTGGTGAAATGTCTGCCCTAGTTGACCATGCTGACTTTGAGGGGGTATCCTAGGTACTTACATTTCCTGAAGTGTTCCAATACAAGGCCACCCTGCACATGTATGATTCCATGAATGTTTAAGTAACAACTGGACATCACATGTTATTTAAGGGGAATGTCCACAATATCATTCACACCTACATCTGCTCAGAAATAAAGAAACACTTAAGGTCGCTGACCAACATTTATTTAGTGACTGTGGAGATGGAACAGGCACACCTTCTCTTCACAAGAGATTGTGCTTCATCTGCTCGCCTCTGATGACAAGTGGCCAACATAGTACAAAACACCTTATATGAAAAGCAAACCTAACCCTGTAAATAGCAGCTTCCATTGCCTGATTTTAGTCCACTGTGAAATTCAAAATATACACCAGCTAAATGTCACAGAATTCCCTCAAATGGCACAACTCATTCAAACAAAGTCATTGTAATCCACTCCTTTTGATTGTTGATGATATTGTGGCCCACCTGCTATTACTTCACAGGACTCTTCAACTGAAAGTTCATCAACCCATGTGAATCTATGGGTACAGTGATTAAAAAAAGGCCATGACATCAATCTGTTTCCATTGCACCACAGTGAGACTCTTTTGAGACCATTAGTCTCATCAGTTTTCCATGTAGCTTTTCAACCTTCTTCACATCTTGTGCTTGATCAGTCTTGTACTGCAAACACTGAAATATATGAAACAGAAAATGTGGAAAAGTGAACATATAACTTTGAGTAGTTCATGAATGAAATAAAGTAAAATAAATGAATTCTGAAATGTTGACCTTACCACGGAGTCGTCTGTAACTTTTATGCAGAGGTTCCCGTCACAGTGTCTGTACTTCAGAACCACTCGAACCTTAAAAGGAAAGAGGCAAACATTAGCTCAAAAGAACTGGTAAATGGTAAACTGGTCAAAGGTAATGGGCAGTGAGGAACACTGCTGTAACTGAACGTTCAGACACGGCATATGTCCAGGCGGAATTCGGCAGGTGAAATTCCGCCTCGAGTCCGTGGTCCGAAAAATCAAGTTTGGCTGTGAAGTAGCAAGTTAAGCTGCAGTGCAGCGTCCGGCTGCCGACGCTGGCGGCTAGGAAGCTAAAGAGCTAAATAGCTAGTTAGTGGATTATTTGCCCCAAATATGTTCATGAGCAACAATCAATCAGTCATTTTGGTATGGCTGAGACAAAAGGCAGAAACGAAGTATGAAATCAAGTAACGTAAGATAGTATATGAAACCACCAATATTCTTCAGAAATAGTCACACCAAGATATGGCGAACTATTAAAGCGGGCAACCCGCCAGGCAGCAATAGGCATTAACAACGCTCCAAACGAGAGGCCTGACTAGTAGCGACAGTCAGAGGGATGCTGGGGCCTGGACCACAGTCAACAGGGAGAAAAGCCTTACGGGTGGTCGTTGCCGGTAAGGCTGCTCAAAACACATTCTGGCCGGCCATCCAGGGTGACGGCAAGAGGCTGGACCAGAGTCCACAGGCCCAGCCAGCGAGAGCAGCGAACAGTCTTCTCCCGCCTGCAGGAGCAAAGAGCAGCCCTCTCCAGGCACCGGTAGCAGCGATAGTGATCCGCCACCGGTGAGCATGGCACGTTGGAGTACCTTGACTCACCGGGTGAGATTGAGGCGTTTCTGGTCATTCAGATTAGCATGGGTTTGACGGAAGAAGGGAAAAAAAAAAAAATGTTCGCCCGTGTGATGATGGGGAAACCGCTTTCAACTCTTGTCCTCCGGTCTTCACTTCACAAACATGCTGAGGATGGAGAAAGGTCAACTAGGCTCAATGGATCAATCGTTTCTTTCCGCAAAAGAGTGTTTTTGTTAGGTCAGTACTACAGTAACTACATGCATCTGTGGCACTGGAGGGGCCTTCAGCTATGACATGGCTCTGGGTATAGGCCATGGTTTCATTACACGTGTAAACAGGAAAGGCATGCCCCCTCAACTCCATGCTTTGAAACTGTGGCCATCCGTCCCCCCCTGTATTTTTTTTTTTTAAAACGTCCACTTCTAACCGTGTCCTTTCGAGATGCTGTGTAAAAACACAGTCACGGTCCTCTCCATCGTGCATGACAACCTAATAATAAGTAAACGAGTGCAGAGCAGGGGTCCTGATCCCTACAGAACTTTATGCAAACTGAAGTGAGTGGAGGACTACAATCGTTTCATGAGAGGGGTAGACGGAGATCAACTCTACTCCTGTTATAGTTATCAACACGAGGTCACACTTGTGAACGCCCATGTATTGCACAAGGAGAGTGGCAGCTCAATGCCAACTGCTTGTTTCAGAGAGCGTGTGAAGGGGCTTCTGAGACGCAGGTAGATCCACCTTACTCCACCTCCCAGGTTTTATTGTTCATTTTTACAAATCTATACAAATGCAGAGGTTTTACACATGTATACAAAACCTGAACTGATAGTTATTGTTCATTTTTTGCTTTTTGCGTGTGTTTAAGATTAATTTCAACCTAAAGATTGAATTGTACTGCTGTTTGCAATGACTAAAATGAAGTAGACAATGGCTTTGAGAACCCTAAATAAAGCATGTGGTGTTAC
Organism: Clupea harengus; assembly: GCF_900700415.2. Lineage (NCBI taxonomy): Eukaryota > Metazoa > Chordata > Actinopteri > Clupeiformes > Clupeidae > Clupea > Clupea harengus. The sequence continues at coordinate 4,952,054 of NC_045166.1, forward strand.
TCCTTTGGGGGGGGGCACTATCAAGAAGATTCTTTTTTTATTGAGAATGTAGGTTATCCATATTTGTCTGGCAGTGAGAGGTGCAGTATTCTACAATTCCGTAGCAGTTAGAGTTAAAGCAGAACCCCTTCCGTGTAAAGTAAGGCTGCCAGTACTGGTCACATGATAATGGACTAGATACGGGTACCATCCATCCAGAATTCTGTGGTCCGATTCGACCCACCCCACGAAAATTCACACCACGACATCGCCAACAATATCGCCAAAAGACGCAAATTAGAATGATAAGCTTTTATCAGTGGCAACTGAATGATGTTTGCAAGGGTTTTGTATGCTAGCTAGATAGCCCCCTAGTTTTAGACCGACACTCCACAATGCTCCCTTGACGTTTCGTTAACCTATAACGTTACACCAAACCCACGACAAGCTAGCCCTGGAATTCGGGAGCCCCGCAGCCTCTGAAAAAACACGAATGCAGTGGATTCGTGTTCAAACTTAATAGTTCAGTACCCACAAACGTAGTTGCATTTAGCGTAAATACTTAACAGACATCATTCCCAAGTGTGGCTGGCTAAAAATGAGCTAACATTAGATGGAAGTTAGCTAGCTAGCCTAGGTAACATATGCTAGCAAGCTTTCGGTAGCTATTGAAATTCAAGAATGTCATTTTTACCTTCATTGGATCTGTAAGATACAATTTCTCGGCAGCCCGGGCAAATTCGTCCCATGCTTGATAGTATGGCATGATTTGGTAGATAAATGGACGCTCGGGTAACTTTTAATTCCTCGGCCTTCTTGATTACCCACTAATTCCACCTCATCAAAGTAACAGCAGTTATGGCTGAACTTAATTGCGTGTAGTCAGCGACGACGAAAATGTCAATATGGCCACTAGCAGTCTGTAAGCCAGCAACAATACCGATTTTCTTTCAAAATAAAAGTCTAAACGTATTCATTCGTTTTTAATTATACAATGACGAATTCAGACCTCAGTATTTATGTGTTTCCTGAATGTACGTGTTATAAGGATTTCACTTCACCTCCATATCAAGGATGCACAATTAGTTTTTTTCTCAGCCACACAATTTAAATGAATTCAATACATGTGGTGATCTATAATAGATTTATTGGAAAAATGAATGATAATTAACAACGAAAAACGAAATGTTTTGTATCTAATAGGCTAAATGACTAAATTCACAGATACAATATGCAGTGTATTTATCAGGAGTAGCACAACAGGCATATGCTGTGCAAAACGGCGAAACATTTATCAAATCGAATTTTCAAACAAAACTTTGAAGCGGACTTGAACGTTTTCCGCCTTCATATTGCCACCTATTGTCGCTTATTGTCGTTGGCTCCACGGAACTCACGTTGCAATTTTTCTTCTTCTGTTTTTTTTTTTATGGCGGTTGGCAAACAACTTATGGTGCATTACCGCCACCTTCTGAATAGGAGTGTGGGTCTGGTTCATTTATCCTTCATTCATTTAAATCCTTTCCAATTAATCCTGTTACTTTTAGAAAATAAAAAACACATGGTTGGTTTTCAAAACACATTTCACCTGAATTCCTTTGTAATATTTCTTTTAAATTCAATCTTATATAGCTTAAATAAGCTAAAGTTGTTAGCTAGTTCACTATGGAACTTTCAAGTTAAGATTCAATCGTAAAAAAGTGGATTAAATCACACAGCATGGATTGTTACTTGCAGGTTGCATTTAGGGTTGTGATGCCAATAAAGTTGGCACTACCCCACTCAGTGCCATTCAGTATCAAACGCTGAGAAAAGCCTGCTCCATATTGTCCCAGGTTTGAACTGTCCAGAGTGAAATGAGCAGAGCATTTCAAATGACTGTTGTTGCGAGATGTTGATAAAGATAAAAATGCCTATTGACAGTTCAGTCCTTTTTGAATGGGTATGAAAAGTGGTGGCATCCCCTTCACAGCCTGGAACAGTACATTTCTACACATGGTCTACCATTTTTGTTGTTGTTGTTGTTAATTGTCTTGCTCACAATACCTGCAGATCTGCTTAAACTGTGCAGATCCATATTGCCTGGGCTAGAAAGTGTGCGGGAGTATGTTCAGATTGGGGGCATACATATTAATGAGAAAACCAGTTACGACACAGTGGAGGGTTGTTGGAATTGGCCCATTTTGAGATTCACGGTATGTCAGTTCCTTGCACCTAACTGGAAGGTAAGGTAAATTCAGTTTTTTTCATTCCATGGTACCTTTAAGGGGCCAACATGGTTGACGGATTGGTCATTGCACATCTACACTTCATGGAAAGTGACATGCGCCGAAGTAGAGCACAGTGGAATGTATGTGACAATTAACTTCACCAGTATTCATGTGTAGATTAACTGCTGGAAGCAGCCATAAGAGAAGGTGTGCCAAACAGAGCACAGTTAAATAGCCTACGCAACATGACAAAGTTCAAAGTTCAAAGTACTTTATTTGTCATTGTCACAAAAACAACGAGACAGACGAGGGAGCTTCAGACAGCTAAAAACTTAAGTTGCTGTGGACATTAACTGCCACAGCTAAATAATAATAAATAACAATTAATAAATAGATAAATGAATATCCCTGAGTAAATTAAAAAAAGCAATATATATATACATTGAGGTGCATCAATAGTTGCAGGGTAGAGTGCAGTCCATGGAGGCGGGGCGGGCCGGGCCGGGGGGAGGTGTTTTTTTTTTTGGGTGAGCTGTTGAGAAGCCTTATTGCACGAGGATAGAAGCTCTTTGCCATTCTGGAGGTGTGTGCTTTTGTGGATCTGAACCTTTTCCCTGATAGGAGTAACGGGAACAGATGATGTGCATGGAGGGAAGGGTCAGTGAGGATGCAATTTGAATGCTGCAGGCAACGGGAGGAGGAAATGGCAGTTAAACTGGGTTATCTGTATTCATATAAACTGGACAAGTCCTTAAAGTTTCTGTTTAGTGTTAGTCACCAGCAAAAGTAGCCTGCTTACTGTAGGTTAACATAACTTGTTATGGTAACATCTCAACTGCACTGTCAGTGTTTTTTTTTCCATCAGCAGCCTACAGGCAATGTTTTGGCCCACAGGTCTCCATCAGCCAAGTAAACCACACACACTTTTCTATAATTGTTGCAGTAATACTCCTGCATTGAAGGGTCATAGAGATGCACAGATACAGACGGAGCTGCGACTTTCGGCCCCTGCTCATTCATTTTGCTGATGTGCCAGCCATGCAGCGCGCGGCCAGCCGAAATTACACTAAAGCGTCAGCGGAAATGGCGTCATTTTTGGTGCACGCAACCACAGGAACTACAGGTTTAAATGTCTATGGTTTAAATTCCCTTCTGCACACCCAGTCCAGTTGGTGGCAGCACTGAAGCATTACAACTGCTATTTCAGCAAACAGAAGAAGAACAAGAACAAGAACTCGGAAACAACGTGATGGCGGAATCAGAGTATGTATATTGTGTTATCACATTTAATCCGTCATTGTTTATTAATGAATGTATTAATGTATTAGCTGTAACGCAAGCACAGAAGTTGATGTTTCACCGATGGCAAACATTTATTTGTTTTGGAGCTGAACGAACAAGAAAGAACAAGCTCGCTACCAGTGTGCACACAGGAGTAACGATTACGTTCGACAAAACAACCTTGTCCCTTATTATTGCCTCGGTGATAACGTTAGAAGCGCTTATTGTTGATATCGACAAAATCAATGTAAACCTTCAAATTTCAATAATGTTACGTTATGTTGTGAGAAACATAATGAACAGATTTCCCCGTATTTTTTGTTGTCAATATAAACTCGGGAAAAAGTTTGGACATTTGTGTTTGGTCGATTATTTCTCTATTATTACAATGCTAATTGGCATTGTATTTTATATCGTTGGAAAGCCTGTTTGTTTACCTTTACAATGGTGTCCAACTTGTAAGGATCATGCATTTGTGGGATGAGCAGCAAATCTGGTTATGTGGGTATCGCCCAAGTAAAATTTGCCATAATTGTCTGCCAATGCTAAACAGTGTATTCTCCTGTTTGTATTGACTCTTGTTTTGAGTTGTTTGGTGGACTGTATGATTGAACTATCGATCAGTAACAAGGAACAAACAAGACATATTGGCCGTTTAAGACTTTATTCATTTAATACACCATCATACATATGCAGCCACAACAGCCTGGCACCTCCTCCTCATGCTGGTCACCAACCTGGGCACACGTTGCTGTAGGATGGCATTCCATTACTCATCCAGGAGTAGTTGCAGGTCAGCCAGCGTGGTAATGTTGGTCACTCTAACACGTACAGCATGCCCAAGCTGATCTCACAAGTGTTCAATTATGTTGAGGTCTGGACTCATGGCAGGCCATCCCATTCTCTCTACTCCCACATTCGGGAGGTAGTCTGTGATAACCCTGTCTTGTTTGTTCCTTGTTACTGATCGAGAGTTCAATCATCCAATACACCAAACAACTCTAAACAAGAGTCAATACCAACATGAGCATACACTAACGGCATTGGCAGACAATTTTGGCAAATTTTACTTGGGCGGTACCCACATTACCAGCTGTACTTTGTCATCCCATCGACCAAACACTAAATTCCAAACTTTCTTTTCCGAGTTTAACTTGTAACGACAACAATATAGTCATAAAAGGTCATCAAGAAATACTACTTTTCAAAATTAACAGTTTGGCAGATGCCATTGATATCATCATGAGGTGGTGTTGTGCCATTGTACTGTCTACACAGCAATTTAGATATAGATTTAGAGATAGATGTATAGAAATTATAGAGAAAAGATTTATAGACTGGGAACTTGTCTTTGACAAAATTGCCAGTCTTGTTTTTTTTATGAGAAACATGGTAACTGCTTATCTGATCCCTTGTTCTGAACTTTTTGAGAATCCATGGACTATGTGTTTATTCAGTAACTCTTTCATTAAAGGGTCTGTTGATGAGTACTGCAGGTAGAAATGCTATTAACATTTAAAAGAGGAACAGAGAAACGCGATCAAGGCATTTGTCGATCGAAAAGCTGTTTTTGCCGTCCTTCCTACGGGATTCGGTAAAAGTTTAATTTATCAGCTGACCCGGTTCACATACTACGTTGCTCTGATTGGTTGTAGGTCTATCCAATTGAGCGAAGAGGCATTTTTTTCCCCCTGGTTCGGTTAAAACACGCCCCATAATCACAGCCCAATGGAGCAGTCTATCGTAGCTAGCTGAAAATGTCAATTTACTTACGTTTGGTGTGATTTTGGGTGAAACTAAAACAAACACAATGTTTTTTTCCCTATTTGGTTGGCTGTCAGAACCCCGAAGGTCATCAAATTGGTTCCTGAGAACCTTTTGAAGAGAAGAAAAGCATATCAAGCTATTAAAGCAACAGAGGCCAAACTTGCACTACTTCAAAAAAGAAAGGTGAGTCAATTATATAGCCCATGCATGCATGTATGTTTTTTTTAATGTTTACTTCTTGCTCCTGGTAGTAGCTGATATTTGTAATGGCTTTGGCCCTAATAACATCCTCCAGGGTCAGCTGCCTGTAGGCCATGGTCAAAAGAAGCATATTCTCACTCAGCTAGGGTACCCTTTAAGCATCTCCTCTGCAACCTCCCGGATTACTGACTACCTGACAGACAGACCACAGTGTGTGACTGAGGGTGTGTGTGTGAGTAGATGGTTAGCAGCACAGGAGTACCAAAGGGGACTGTACGCTCACCTTTCCTCTTCGCCTTCCAAAACAACGAAGATTCCTGTCCTGTCAACTGCAGACATTTTCAGATTAGACTGCATCTCCCTGTCTACTGTAATACTATATACAGTTATATACGGTTTGGTTTTTGTTATCATCAGGTATCGAAAGGACGACCGGTGCGGTTCAAGCGTTTGGAAGATTTCCTCAAGCATGGAAAAAGACAGCATCGTGATGAGAGACGTCTTCAAAGAGCCAATCACAGACCCCCTACTGACCTGCCACCGCCTAAAAACAGCCTGGCATTTGTTGTCAGAATCAGAGAGTAAGAGAATCTTGAAGCCTCTATGGCTGTGGCTGATTGACTGCCTCTAAGGCTATGTCTGATGGACTGCCTCTAAGGCTGATCGAGATATTTCTGTACCATGACAGACTAAGCACGAATAAGCAATAATTAAAACTTCTTCTTTCGCTTGTTTTTCTGCAGGATAAAAGGTGTCAGTCCCAAAGTCATGAAGGTCCTCCACATGTTTCGACTGCGCAAAATCTTCAGCGGTACTTTCATAAGAATGAACCAATCATCAATGAAGATGCTGAAGACCATTGAGCCATATGTGGCTTGGGGGTGAGTTCATTCTAAACATCACCGTGTTTCTCCCAGGAGGTTCTTCAGCAGCAATGCTGTGGAGTGAGCGGCCATGAGTCTGCAACAGTGGGCCCTTAGTGGTAAAGACGGGTCGATAGTTCTCAAGTTGAGCAGGATTAAGTGAAGGTTTTTTCAGAAGCAGGGTTACCCAAATCTATGAATGCAATTGGAAAAGTTCCCGAAATCTGTGAAGCTAATTAGCGTGATTGCTGGCACAGTGGTGGGAGAAATGGCTTGGAGTAGGAATGGGGCCCAGTGCAGAAGTAGTAGGGCGGCTACATGACGGGAGTTTAGATTTGTTTCTCTCCGTGAGAGGAGTGAGTGAGGAAAGAGATGCACCACTGACCGGAGGAAACAAGAAGGGGCATTTAGTCATACTGGTTCATGTTAGGCTTTCTGGTGCCCTGCCCTCAGTTGGACTGGGTGTCTGAGTGGTTCAGTGAATTAGTTAGTGACTCGGTACAGAAAGAAGCAGAGATATCCACTGAAGGGGTTTGTATGGTAGTGGAGTTCTTAAAAAGAGATATTTTGTGGCACTGCCTTTGAACCTGTGTTACCCTTCCCATGGTTTCATAGGCCAAGCTGCAGTGCAACAGTAAGTGCTCTTGTTATAACTGGGGCTTCTTGGCTCTTTCACCAAGTTGCTCTTTTAAGAGCAAGCTACATCTATGTCTGAAGGTATGTACTTGACTTGTATGGGTTATTTCTTCTGCATTTGGAGCAGATAGATCATCTGACTTGTATTGTAATATTACTATTCTGCCCAGTCCAAGCACATGTGGTTCCCTCTCTGAGTGTGTAATTTGGTAAATCTATAGTAAAGGGGTTAATCCACACCTGGGTTGTTGAGGTGCTGATAGACTAGAGAAACTATCATCTCACACTAAAATTTTGATGCAGAATGATGATAAAAAAAAAAAACCTTGATGGCCCACAAAGAGATATTTTGGAGGAATGTCTTATGGTTTTGACAAGTAAATGTGTAATAAACAGGATAATGTATAGTTCGCCAGTCAGTATTGGAAAATAAATACCTTCAGGATGAAACAAGTCCTGTTGGTCCTGTCAGGATTTATTTCCTGCCACTGACCGGCAGACTATACATTATCCCTGGCTTAAACCCTGGTCCCTATATACTATACATTATCCCTGGCTTATACCCTGGTCCCTATATACTATACATTATCCCTGGCTTATACCCTGGTCCCTATATACTATAATTTATCCTTTACTTAAACCCTGGTCCCTATATACTATACATTATCCCTTACTTAAACCCTGGTCCCTATATACTATACATTATCCCTGGCTTAAACCCTGGTCCCTATATACTATACATTATCCCTGGCTTAAACCCTGGTCCCTATATACTATACATTATCCCTTACTTAAACCATGGTCCCTATATACTATACATTATCCCTTACCTAAACCCTGGTCCCTATATACTATACATTATCCCTTGCTTAAACCCTGGTGGTCACTCGGGTATTTTGGGGAAAATGCATAGCCCACAAAGGAAACATTTGGTTAAAAAGAAGCCAACCTGTTAAGTTTGTAGAACTACTTTATTTAGTCAGGACAAGGTTAACAGTGGATAGTTTGCTTGATTTTTATAAATGATTCCCTTGTTGCTAAGCCTTTAGCTTGCTAGCTGTTTCTGATTCGGTGATTCGGTGCCCGGTTGAAGATCAATGTTCTAGAGCAGGGGTCTTCAACCTTTTTCAGCCCAAGGACCCCTTGGCTGAGAGAGACACTGAGCAGGGACCCCCACCCCCGCCGCCCCAAATTTAGGCCTGATATTCATATATTTTATCTGGAACTAAGTATCAGACACACACACACACACACACACAAACACAAACACACTCCCCTACACGTGTTTGAACATAATGATACATAATTTGTAACACACAACTCGTTTCAATTTATTCTGTTTATAATTTTATGATTTTTTTTTCTCCCTTACAGTTAGCCATTACTCTGTATTCAATGAGGGGGGGACAAAGAATTGAGTAGCTTGAGAAGCTTAAGTATGGATGAAATATCTCATGATCTAGTGAGAGGCCTGACGTTTGACAATTCATCACTCATGTCTTTGGCAACAAGATTCTCCCTATGAAGCATTCAGTGAGTCACACATGGCTCTTACACCGTCTGTGCACATCGCGACACATTTTGGCCAGGGTATATCATGTTCACGGAAAAAAATTGTCGATCACTTTGAAAGTCTCTGAACTCTTCTGTACGTCCATGCAGCTGCTTACAGAATATAAATTCCTCCTGCATCTCATTTTGGTAGACAACCACACAAACGCTAAAAACACAGGGTCGTTTGACATGTCTGTGGATTCATCTAATTGTAGTGCAAAATAATCTGCTTTCGGGAGTTTCGCGACTAGTTGTGCCCTCACATCAGCTGCCAATTCATCAATTGAAAGGGGGGAAAAAAGCAAAGGGATGCTTTTCATTTTTTTTCACGTACTCCTCCTTCCCAAACGTTGTTTTTCACATATTACTAGCTGCTGGCAATATTAAACTTTACGCAATTATGTATGGCGTTTTGGTCTGAGCGACACGTAATGCAACTTGATAAGAGGGTTTTAAAGCTAGCTCGCCAACTGTGGCTGATTGTCTGCTGGCCCTCAAAAGATTTTAAACGGGAAATATTAAATGTTTGTTTCTTTCAAGTGAGCATGGGTTGTCTCTAAGTCTACGTGTCGTTGCAGCTTTGATGGCTTCATACTTTCGTTTGATAGCACGGGAGAGCAAACCACGCACACTGGTAGTTTGTCACCATCGGTCTCTTTGTAGGTGAAGCCAAACTTCAGATAATTATTTGAATATTTACGTGTTTTCTTCAGTTTGCGTTTTTGGGTATTAAGGCATGTTGGCATCCTCTGAAGGTAGATCATCTGAACCGCCATCAGTGCTGTATGACGTGGAGCTTTCGTTCCGAGAAATTACAAAACTTTTAAATTGTATGGTTATGGCAGGTAACGTGTTTTGGCACCAGATAGCTAAATGTAGCTAAAAGTGCATATGTTGCCATGGTAATCAAATGATCGCGTGAAGATTCATGGGTAGCCTATGTATTATTTTATAAACGAATAGAAAGCAATTGTTACGATCTGTTTATGTTTATGTAGCCTATTGGACGTTTTTAATTTTTGGAAGAGGGAAAAATGCTTCAGATGAAATAATTTGGCGGACCCCCTGCAGTACCTCCGCGGACCCCCTGGGGGTCGCGGACCCCCGGTTGAAGACCCCTGTTCTAGAGCATTGATATAGAACAGTGATTTTAAACTTTTTTACCTGATACCTACCTACTTCATAGGTGTCGTGTTATAAAGATATATCAGGACACCAGCCAGCAAGTCAGAAAAGAGTATTTCTCGTCTCTGCGGCATAATTCTGTTGAAAGCATATAGGGGAAACATTGAATCTCTTGACTTTCATTTCAATATTTGTTTGAATCTTGAGTTGATGTTGTGACTTGATTTGGATTGAATATATTGACACTTATGTTACTAATATCAGTTAAATTGATCATTTTGAAGGTTTCCAAATCTGAAATCAGTCCGTGAACTGATCCTAAAAAGGGGACAAGCAAAGATCAATAAAAGGAAGGTTGCTCTCACTGACAACACAGTCATTGAAAAACATATGGGTAAGCTTAATGACCTGTTCTACTCAAATAATGGCTATGGAGCAAACACAAGTTGTATATGCAGATTAGGATGTGGCATAATCCTAAAGAAATGATCACTTTTTATCTCACTCATCAGGTGACCATGGCATCATCTGTTTGGAGGACCTCATCCATGAGATTTATTCCGTTGGAAAGAACTTCAAGGCAGCCAGTCATTTCCTCTTGCCCTTCCGACTGTCAGTGGCTCGCCATGCAGCCAGAGATCAAGTTGGGCTCTTGAAAGATATTGGGGAGGCTGGAGCACGGGCGGAGGACATCAACAAAGTCATAAGACAGCTCAACTAAGTGGACTTCACTTTTTGACTTGACTTTGGTAAATGTTATTGTGTTTGCAAATGGAAGGAGGGAAAAGGAACATTGTCTGCAGCTATATTTCCATCCATTGATCTTGATTGATATTGATCGATATCATTTGGGCCATCTTTTGTCTTTCATAAAGTAATGGCAGCATGATTTCTTGGGGTGACAGTAACTGGTTTTGAAATGTGTTTATATTCAATAAAAATCCATTGTAATTTTGTAAGGACTTGCATGTTGAATTGGTTTTATAAAATAATACACTCTGTGTGAAATCTGTCATGCTATGGTACACAAGAGGCTCTGTTAAGAGCACTGATGGCTCAATCAGAATAAATACTGAATCCATATACATGAACACTACCAATATTATTGAGCATATTGAAATGTCCAGGTGTTCAATTGGACTCAACTAAACAAGTCGGCATGCATTATACCCTGTGTGAACTTTCATAGGCCTCATGATTTTGATTTTGAGAAATTGATGTGCTGTGAAGCCAAACCAACCTTTTTCAACGTACAATCTTTTATTTCAACCATTGAAGAGGGCAATGACACATGACACCATCAGCTCTACAAAAAAAACTTCTCTTGTAGCCAAAATACATGCAAGCAAAGTTTTGTGTTCCATCCATTTTCTACTGGTGGCAGGCGAGGACGACGTGGAACAGCGAGTTGTCTGAAACGAGTTGGAAAAGTTTAATCCTGTGTAAAAGAGTGAATTTTGCTGCCGCTGGCAGCTTTGACAGTTTGAGAATTGTGGGACTATGGCATTGTTTGGTCATTTAATTTGCTAAAAATAGTTTGTAGGGCCTGGGTTTGTAAGGGAGGGGGTTGTTCCTGGTACGTTAGATATTTAATCCTGGGCTTACATTAACTAAAATGACCAGATTTCTGAAATGAAAACCAGGGAATTCCAGTGGTCAATGTATTATTGAAATCATTATCATTTTTTATTATAAAAATCCTGCCAACTAGAATATGTAGTGAACTTTGTCATGTATGCTAAATATTTAGTCAATAGGGTTAGCCTAACCCCAAGTCAGATTTCAAATATACTCAAATCTCTTAAATCAAAGAAAATTGATACACTTCAGATTTTTTCAAAAGATATCTTTAATAAACATAGATGAAAAATGATAATGAATTCTCTCCTTGTAATAGTTTGTTTTCCTTGTGTGAGTGTGTTTGTGACGACAGCATGAATGCTCTTCAAGAATCAGATGCTCAATGGTTTGATACAGAGAGCATCTCCTGTGCCCTGTCTCTCACCATGCCACTGCCTGAATCTTCAGATAAATGCCCTCCCCAACAAATGGCAAAAGCTGAGGTAATATCTGAGTAGGCCTACAGCCGCTCTGAACGAAATGTCACTAAACTGATGCAGGTGAAATTCTCAACTAAGCTGTGACAAGCTTGACCATACATTTACTAAGATAGCCGCCATTGAGAAGACATAAGATATTTCATACTCGAAGCTAACTGAACTGAAAACTAGCCTTAGACATCAAAGAACATGGTGACAAAATAAGCTCATTGGAACAAAAAATGGAAAATGCTACACTAAAACACAACAATCTACGCATCTCCAAAGCGCTCTCCCCTAACGATCAAGCAGCTAGGGAGCTGCTCTGGCCATTTGTCGAAAAGGCAAGGTCAGCAGGAGTAAGGTTTCCTTTTGGTGTCCGTTTACATTTGTGAATGGAAAATGAACTCCAGTGGCACATATGCAGAGGACCCAGGAGGATGAGACCAGCAGCTACGATGATTGATCATCACAGTTTGCCAAATGTAACTCAGACTTTCAATGGAACCGAGTTATATGGTCAGATGAGACCAAAATAAAGCTTTTTGGCAACAAACATCAAAGGTGGGTTTGGCGTAGAGAGGAAGATAGCCATATAGAAAAGCACCTCATATCCAATGTGAAGTATGGTGGCGGATCTTTGATGTTGTGGGGCTGTTTTTCTTCCAAAGGCCCTGGACATCTTGTTAGGGTACATGGTATCATGGACTCCATCAAATACCAGGAGATATTAAATGAAAACCTCACAGCCCCCTCCATTAAGCTTAAAATGGGCCGTGGTTGGACCTTCCAGCAGGACAATGATCCGAAGCACACCTCAAAATCAACACAAAAATGGTTCACCGACCGCAGAATAAAGGTTTTGCCATGGCCATCACAGTCCCCCGACCTAAACCCCATAGAAAATCTGTGGGATGAGCTGAAGCCGAATCTTCAAACGTTGACCTCAGAATCTGAAGGATCTGGAGCGATACTGCATGTAGGAATGGTCTCAGATCCCGTGCCATGTGTTCACCAACCTCATTACGCATTAAAGGAGAAGACTCAGAGCTGTTATCTTGGCAAAGGGAGGCTGCACAAAACATTAAATTAAGGGGTGCCAATAATTGTGGCACACATGTTTTGGGGAAAAATATGTATTTAATCTCAACAGTTTTTTTTCTTTCAATAATTTTACTTCAATGAAAAGGTAAGATTTTTGTGAATATTTTGAGTGAAAGACCAAGAGGATAAACAGCAAAGACATATTTTTTCATAGCCTGTTTTGCTCATATTCACTAGGGGTGCCAATAATTGTGGAGGGCACTGTAGATGGCTTTGGCCCTACTGAACACAGCTCTGAGATCCAGATACTCCAGGCACATTAGAGAGGTTAGACAACAGCGCACAAGAAAAACACAACATGACAGGACATGGGCAAAAACATGGAGGTACTGGGCTGGATCTTGACATTTTGTAATTTTTTCCCCTTGTATGTTGTTATAAGACCAATGTTTATGTTGACTTATGTGCAATAAAGAAGAAAAGAAGTAGAAGTAAGGGAGTCGCCCCCTGGTGGTAGCATTCTGGGTGCAGGGCAAATTAATGGGATTCTCCATAGAGACGATGTATCGGTCCACATTGAGAAGTTAGTGTTATGATATGTTTGAGATACTTTATTTAGTTTGACATAACTTTTCAAATTGATTTTGGTGATCATATTTATTATTTCGAATTGTTTCAATTTTTAACAAGGTGATAAGAAACTACAGTGAATATGTTGTATAGGCGCACCCACCTGTACACAAAATATGCACACTGCATACCCTAGCAATGGCACAGGATTGTTTTGTTTTGATTAGTAGCATATTGAGGCCAGTAGTGAAAAATGTTTAAAATATAAATAAGCAATGCAGTTTAATTGAACTTTTTAACACCGCAAAAAAACAGCAGGCGGTGGAGCCTAACTTAGCTGTCACTGAGTTATCATGGTGATGCCCAGTCTGGACTTGGTAATGGTCGAGCTGGAACTCCAGCTGGCGCAATACAACGATGCAACAGGGAACTGATTCTGATCTGTGCACAGAGACAGTGGAGATGTACTTAAATGTTCACAATATAATGAAAGTTCTACTGACGATACTCTCAACTGCTTTGGTGGAAAGGTAATTCTTGAGACATTTAAAGACATAACTGAGATCGGAGCAATATGTCAGAGACATTGGCTCTAAAAGCAGGACTGATTCTAATGAGTATTCATAAAGACATTGAAATCAATACAGAGAAAGTTTTGAGGGAGTTTGGCAGGGACTGTGAGAGTCAATCTTTCATTGTAAGTTCCCTTCTTGTAATGAGTGTGTATAAAACCTGGGTCTGTGAGAGTCAATCTTTCATTGTAAGTTTCCTTCTTGTAATGAATGTGTGTAAAACCTGGGTCTGGTTGCTGTGGGTACACAAAATGAGCTAGCGACCAAGAAACACATTTACTGCAGACAACCTATTTTTCAAATCAATGTTTTTTCTTTCTTTCAAAATCCATAGACGCTAGTCCTCCGTCACTGGGTTCAGTGCTAGCAAGTTTCCTAGCTGGCGTTTCAGTGACCTTAAATGGAGAGAAAATGTGTTCATAAAAAACTGGAGTAATACATTTTTTTTGAAAAAAGACTAAACATGGCTTGACATTTTCACAGTTAGATGAAAACAAAAAATGTTCAGTGTTTGTACAGTAATACCCTACTAACTGTGAAAATGATACAAACAATCAAATAAACAATATTTGCCTGCTCATCACTGCATATGCCTTTTCCTTCATGTTGGCCCTGACACTACTGGTCATCTCTCCACTGCTCCATCTGCCCTGACCTATCATGGGGATCACCATGACAATACTGGTCATCTCTCCACTGCTCCACCTGACCTATCATGGGGATCACCATGACACTACTGGTCATCTCTCCACTGCTCCACCTGCCCTGACCTATCATGGGGATCACCCTGACACTACTGGTCATCTCTCCACTGCTCCACCTGCCCTGACCTATCATGGGGATCACCCTGACACTACTGGTCATCTCTCCACTGCTCCACCTGCCCTGACCTATCATGGGGATCACCATGACACTACTGGTCATCTCTCCACTGCTCCACCTGCCCTGACCTATCATGGGGATCACCCTGACACTACTGGTCATGTCTCCACTGCTCCACCTGCCCTGACCTATCATGGGGATCACCATGACACTACTGGTCATCTCTCCACTGCTCCACCTGACCTATCATGTATCACCATGACACTACTGGTCATCTCTCCACTGCTCCACCTGCCCTGACCTATCATGGGGATCACCATGACACTACTGGTCATCTCTCCACTGCTCCACCTGCCCTGACCTATCATGGGGATCACCCTGACACTACTGGTCATTTCTCCTGACCTCTCATGGGTATCACCATGCAGGCTTTTTTATCACAAAAATCTTCTTGAAACTTCAAATTGAGTCTGAAAAAATGATCACTAGAATCAATTAAGTTTATCCCAAAGTATATGTCAAGGAAGCCATTGTTAGCTGAGATGTGTTTTTTTCTACAAACATCTGTCATGATTTGGGACCTCCTGGGGTACGTTCGTCGTAGGATTGAAGCTAAGTTAATCAATTGGCCTTTTAGCCCGTTAAGATTAGCGAGCTGATTGAGGACAGCAAATATCGGTTCGTTAACGACTGATGCGCGTCCTAATCATGTGGTTAATTTCAACCAGGCTAAAGTTATCATGGCATTTGCGCGTGCACGTCCTACTTCAAAAGGCAGGAAAGGTCGATCACCAAAACCATGATTTTCTAACGGTATAATGGCTCTAAACTCAAAGAAAAGGGCTCTTTTTTTTCTCCGCTGGCGAGTAGGAGATGAACATGAACGCTTATGAAGAATACAAGACCATAATCATGGCAAAATTCAACACCACCACCGCTGTGAGAGCAAGGTGTGTTGGGATGTTTATATGGTGATATCTATGTATGAATACCTGACAGCAAGTGTCAGCTGGTACAGAGGTTTCCTCTACTGGTTTGAATCTGCATGGTTGCTAGTTCAAATCCCCTCACCTCCTTCCTCGATGTAGTTTTACATTTCCTTGGAAGTCGCTTTGAATAAAAGCGTCTGTTAAATGACTAAATGTATTAATAACAAATGTAATAAATTGAAGCAGTGAAAATAAATTGTTTGTATTTCTCTCTATTCTTATCATGAGTCCACCGTAATCATTTTCTACAATAATGATATGCTATGGTGTACTAATAACACTCATATAATTATGAGTGCTTAGTTCTCCGCATCACCGACACTACAAAAATGTACCACTCGCAAAAAAGCGCAAGACAGTCAATGTGGTGTTTGCAATAAATGACTCGAGAAGGTCTTGTAAATTAATGATTCCTTGTCGGCTGAATCGGTAGCGCTCATACAAGAATAATGGATCTTGGCGATCGCAAAGAACTCTCTCCCTCCGCTAATCTAACTCTAATATCAGTCCTTGGTCAATGGGATCCCTTCTTTTTTCCGGGGGTGTGGCAAGCTTATCCAGCTACACTTAAGTTAGCCTGCCCTGGAGCAGGTTAGTGCTAATCGATATGTAACTATGGTGATTTATCAAAAGTTGCTTCCACGAACCAAAAAGAGGGGCGTTTTTTATCTTAGCCTGAAAATTAGCTCGCTAAACCGTTTAGCGAGCTACGACGAATACCCCCCTGGCCTCTAGAGGCTGCCAAGCAAGAGACTCTATCACTGTTGTGTTTGTATGTTTGCTTTCACCTGCTAGTATATTGGTCACATTACCAATTAACTAGAGTATTTATTCCTGGCCATTTGTTCTGTTCGTTGCTGTGTCTTTCTGTCAGGGTGGCTGTGACTTCAGGAATCGAACCTTAGCCGCTGGTTTCCTAGTCCAGTGACGAACTCACTGAGCAGTAGTAGGTAGTAGGACCCAAGTGCAGAATGTGTGAAATGTCGTCTTTTATTTTCACCAACAAAAATAGGAAAATCCAAAAACACAGAAAAAGGTTCTAACTCTCAGAAGATTTAAAAACGGTGGGCAAAAACAGAGAAGTTGATTTTAACAAGACACAAGGCTAGGAATTACAAGAGACTTACAAAAACCACAAGGCCGGTGACTGGCGACTAGAAGACTGGATACTGGAGACTAGGGAACTTGGAAACTCGAGATCATAGACCTAGAAACACCAGAAAACAATACGACAAAGACACAGCAACGACCAGAACAAAAGGCCAGGAATAAATGCTCTAGTTAATTGGTTATGTGACCAATTAACTAGCAGGTGAAAGCAATGAAGGGAAAACAGAGACAGGAAGTCGACAGAAGCACATGTACAAACACAACAGGGATATAGTCCCTTGCTTGGTGGCCTCTAGAGGCTAGGAGGTCCCAAATCATGACAACATCTCTATGGAGAATCCCATTTGTTTTTCTCCAGCTTTAGGGGCGCTACCACTGGGGGGCAACTCGATTACGTTCCCCTCCCACTTTCTGTGACAATAGGAATAGCATTGTGTGCCCAAACCTAAAAGGTGTTGAACTTATATGATCAATTTCCTGAACTTAGTTAGCCTACATAACACTGAACAATATGCATTGGGAAAATGAAAAGAGTTGAGGCCAGCACAGTCAAATCATTAGTAAATTATGTGTCATGTAGCGTGTTGGTCAATTTTACCATTACGTCAGCAGTGTTAATCTAAGAAAACATTATTTTACAAAGCAGAAATCTATGGGTGAATTGAAAAGTCAAACAAGTTGCTTTTATGAGAAGATAACAGTCACTGGTTATGTGTAAATTACATTTGATAGCGAATGGCATTGGCATCAGTTTCGCTCGGGACATGTCCCCATCACCAAAACTGAAAGTAAAGTGAATAGCTTCTCAAATTGCTCAGTCAGAAGAAAATTCATTTGATACACAAAAATGAAAGTGGTGTGTAACTTTAGTCTAAGTCTTAAGACTACATGTGTATGTAGCCTATCTTTTGATGACTCCCAGTCAGATGATCATCACCTTTGTTCCAGTGCCGGCTAGCACGTCTAAAATGCATGCTTTTCTATCGAATGTCAGAATGTCTTCTTGGCTTCTTGTGCACAGTACTATTATTGTGCACAGTCACACACTGGACTTAAGCCCACGCCCTTGGACACAGGAGGTGGGCATGCTGATAATTACACTATAATCCGTAGGCTTCTCACTTGACACTAGCACAACTCTTACAGTTTTGGGGAATGCCGTTTTTCTTCTGTATCCGCTGGCCGCAAATTGACAGAGATATATCCCAGTAGTTTTAAAGTGTATTTTAACACTTTAGCAAAGGGAGAATGCAACAGGCCAGTGACAGATAGAATGGCCAATGTAAAATTCCACTGTCCCAAACCAAACATTATTTTATAAAGATATCTTATATTTTATTTATTTAAATTGAATATAATCTGTAGTGTATAATAAGTGTATAATATCTGTCTGAACATCGGGGGCTTGCTAAAGGCAGTATAGCTGCAGCCAATGTATATATCTTGTTGTCACTGCACTGTGACCCATAAAAAACCTTTTAAAAATGTTAACGATATTTCACAAACATTGATTGGTCATCTGTAAGCCCTAACATCTGTGTTTCTATAGGGGCCCCTAGAAATATCTTGCACTGAGGCCCATGCCACAGTTGAACATTAGCTCTATTAACAGAGATACATTTCAGAATCAGAATCAGAATCAGAATTCTTTTAATGGCCAAGTATATTTACATATACAGGAAATTATCTTGGTGGTTGGTGCATAGGACATAAAACACATAACATAACAACAATAACGCAAAAACAAGAATAAAAGACAAATACAGAATATTAAATAATAATAAATAATTTAACAGGCATGTCATTATTGTTGGTCTTGAAACATTTTTTTTTTTCACTACAAAAACCCCTGATCTAATCACACAGAAACACTATATCAAACTCGCAAAAAGACATTACTTTTAAAAGCATCCCGTTCGTATAATTGGATTAAGTCATGGGAGCAGATCAGTGACATCTCTGCAGGTTTTCAGTGGAAACTAGCAGAATAAATCTGCAGAATAAGGTATTTTGGTAGAAATGCTTAGCCATCCGGACCTCACGGACTTGCGCAAACGAAAACCTGAAGGCCACAAGTGCACCAAGTAGGACCATAGACATAAGATGGAGCAAGAAGGGGGACGTACTATGAGCTGTACTGTACAACCCTTCCACTAGTAGTGCACGATTTCGCGTGAGCGCGCTTCATTGACGTCATGGTACGTGCTTGTACGACATTGCCCTGTTTATTTGTGTAAAGGTTGAAAATGGCGGTGGGCAGACACCAACGCGAGAATTAATGCTTTTAAGCAGCTTGTTTTAACAATTGATGCAATACAAACAAGTTAAGGCTGGAAAAGTATTCATTTTTAAAGATATTTTTGGAAGAAATCAACCAATGGAAACACAACAGACGATGTGTGGGACGTTTTAGGTAGGGAATATCTTTAGGCAGCCATCAACTGGGTAGTTGTAATTGCAGGGTTGTTCATTTCCAACCAGTATAATGTCTCAGAATTTTTTTGTAACTTTTTTTGTTAATCACGTCTTTCTATTGACAAAATTATCATATCGTATTGAAAGCGGTCTGGTGAGGGGCGCAATCTGTTTCTTCAGCGTTTGCATCTGAATGTATGCAGATAAATAATCGTTTCATCAGGTAATGTTAGTAAGCTAGTTGCTTTCTCGCTAGCAAGCAAGAAATTAGCTAGCTGGCTAGCTAGCTAGCGTGAAGTTGCTAGACATTTGGAGATCTGACAGCTAATCGATTTGACAGGTACGTAATTAAAACAACCTCTCTCTTTCCAGCAATGCAGTGCTTACAATCCGTTTTAAGTTGGTAACATTAGTTACACGTGCAACACAATACTGCTTTGCAAGTCCAATGTGCAACAAATGTTTGCATTTCAGCTCAGAGCAACCTAATTTTGCATGTGCGTAACAGTTAGCTGCATCCAGGTTGCAAGCTACATGAAACAGAAGATATAATGTTAACTTGTTAGCACGTGATGACATTTGCGTTTTATATAGTCAGCGTTTCGACGTGTAAATATCTTAATTTGAGGTTGATCTAAACTGTTGTAAACATGGCTACCATACCTACGACACTTAGCAACATGAAGTGATGGTTGTTAAAGTTAGGTGGGTAGTCAAACTTACTTAATCGAATGTATTAGTATTCTGTCAGATTTAATTTGTGGCTAGTGTTTAGTTATAAATCTAGTTGGGCTTAAATTGAGTAACTCCTTCCTACCCTGAACTGTGATCATTTCAGTAAATGTAATCACAAAAAGTAAATAGAAAACGCAATTGAAGAATATTAAACATAAAAGACAAGCAAATCAAACGTAAAGAATACATTAGGGTAACTTCAGCTGTCGAGGTTTACGATGCTGTTGTTTACGGTTTGTTATGGCAGCCGTTGTGCACGGCAGGTTCATTAGGTCCAGGAATGAAAAAAAACCCGGACTATTTTAAAATTACCTTTCGAAATGGAAACTGCAATTGCTAGGTTTCACATCGGTCAGTGTCGTGTGTTTTAAACAATAGCTTAAGAAGCAAGAACTACCACCTCCAGGTGACTTTCCATATCCCAATGCTGAGATTCTTCAGTAGGTGATCTTGACGTTAATAATTCAAGCTGCTGGAGCCTTAAAAAATATTAAGTGTGGATATATTGTTATGGTAGTACATGTTTACACAAACTACTTTTCTACCACATCACCAAAACAGTGTCATGCTGTAAAATCTGTTCTTAAAAAGAAGTATAAAAAAATAAAATCTGTTCTTATTTGTTCATGGGGTTTCCAGCCCACGATACAAAACCACATAGTGTTACGGCACGTGTTTTCCTGTTTTTGTGCTACATGCAACACACTGTAAGGAACAGTGATACCTACATAATGTCACAGTTGTCTATAAATCAGATGTCCCCCCACCCCCCCAAAGTCAGTATTTGGTGGCAAAACCTTTTAGGGGTGTAAGAAAAAAATTGCGATTCTTGTCACAGACAATTCTCCCTTTATGATGCAATAATTATTATTATTTAAATAGACACAGCTATTCCGTAATTCACATTTTCAAGCCAGATTCAGTGGTTAAAAGCAAAAAGTTCAATATAGATAAAATGTATTGTAATGGCAGTTAACTATTGTAATATCGAATGGGGGAGGTCTCTGGCGATTTACACTTCTAGAACCTTTGCGATATATCTCCAATAAATGGGTCTACTGTGTGTTCACAAGGCTCTTCAGTAAGACCTCTGGCCTATTCCTCAAGTACATAAGCTTCCAACTTGATATACTTTAATGCCTGTGGTGCCACTACTTTCTTCAAATTCCTCGATAGATTTTCAATTGGATTGAAATCTGGGACCAGGACTTGCGACACTCGCAATCTTCTATAAAATGCAAAGGTTTTTGCAATGGCAAAACCTGTTGGGTCAATCTATCTATCCAACACATCACCTCATCTCTTGCCCCACCCAAGGTTGGGAGAAACCTGAGTGTCATGATTGATGACCAGCTAACCTTGCCTGACCATGTTGCTTCGGTCTCCCAGTCGTGTCACCGGCCTCCTAGCATGCACAGTGAAACCCCTATCGATGGTCCAGAACGCTGTTGTGCATCTGGTTTTCAATTAATCAAAAAGGGCACGTCAGTCTGCTGCTCATTAACCTACACTGGAGTCTCATGGCTGCATGCATTCAATTCAAGTCTAAAATGCTTGCATACAGAACGTCTGCTGGGTCTGCACCCATCTACCTGAATTCCATCATACAGGCTTAAGCTCCTTCTCGCTCACTGCTTTCCTCCAAGGATCACCATCTGGCATTGCCATCTCTTCACACAAGGCCATTGCATCTAATGAATCGATGTACACAGAAATCTCAACACTGGTCTCTTGTAGGATACACTTAAGAGGAATGTTTTTGTCTAGACTTAAAGATGGAAAGGATATTCACTTCTTGGAAGGAGACAGGAAGATTATTCCACAGAAGGGGAGCTCTAAAGCAGAGGGCTCTGCCTCCTATTTTGATTTGTGATATTCTTGGAATTACAAGAAGACCTGCACCCTTGGAACGAAGGGGTCTAGGTGGGCAGTAGGGGACAATTCATTCATTGAGATCATTTGGAGCTAGGCCATTTAAAGCTTTGTATGTTAGAAGGAGTACTTTGAAATCAATTCTGTTTTTGATTGGGAGCTAGTGTAGAGAGGCAAGGACAGGTGAGATGTTTATATTTTTTAGTTCTAGTAAGTGTGCAAGCAGCAGCATTCTGTATTAGTTGGAGGCCCTATAGTGAGTTGTGAGCAGGGAATTGTTATTCACCCATGCCTAGGCAAGCTTCTCTCTTAGGTAGTTGTATAATTTCATCAGGTTTTATGGATAGGTGCAGTTGAGTGTCATCAGCATAGCAATGAAAGTTCTCCCTTATTACAGCACCTAAGGGTAGCATGTACTAAGAGAAAAGCAGGGTTCCAAGCACTATGTTTTGGGGAACTCCATAACCTACTTTTGTATAATTGGATGACACATTGTTGACATACAAACTGAAGACAGTCACAAATGTAAGACCTAAACAAGGATAAGGCACAGCCTTTGATACTAACATGGTGTTCAAGCCTCTGTAGTAAAATAGGATGATCTATAGCAGGGGTTCTCAAACTTTTGCAAGCTGGGCCCCCCCAAAGCTGGTTAGGGGTAGTTGGGGCCCCCCCGCCGCCTGCGGCCACCGCCCTCAACTACACCACCATGTAGGCTATAGATAGATAGATAGCATATTGTTATTGATAGGCCTGACATGCTATTGTTATTGTTAGGCCCATACAGACAATTATTATTACTAGTGATGCTCCGATTGATCAGCCGCCGATCATGATCGGCCGATATTGGTAAAAATGGCTTGATCGGCGATCGGCCAAAAGAGCCGATCAAAAAAGCCGATCACGTGACGTAAATTAATTGCACGACTTTTTGCATGCGCGGAAAACGGGCACTCAACAGCAGAGCGGAGCTTGGCAGTGGCAAACATGTGTTCTCCCGTCTGGAAGTTTTAGTTAGTTAGTTTAATTTCTACAAATGGTGCATATAAAGGCCCTGTCCCAATTATCTTCCCTTCACCCTACCACTTCATTGAAGTGCCCTTCACTGGGGTGTCCCCCTTCACAACGGAGTGAGAAGTGTAAAGGGATTTAAATCTTTACCTGCGAATTGGGACACCACTCGATGCGTCACTGTAGGCTACGTTTGCCAAAAACTCAAGGCAAACAGTGTTCCTATGTTTGCGAATTTGAACACACGTCATGTTTTCAGGTTTTGGCAAACATATTTACCCACATGTCATAATAAAATAGCGTTTTTTACATCCTAACGTTAACGTTACTCGGCTACTCTCAGCAGCCTAGACAGAAGTTCATTTGTGAAATAGCGATTTTTTTTCTAACAATCATATTCTACTCAACTGTAAGGAATATTATTTTGCATAATGATCAGCTAGATATCCCGATGTGTTACACATTCTTTTTATAGTTATTTGCGAAGATATACTACATTTATAAACTTTTTTTTCTGCACTGGCAGCCATCTTTCTTCAAAATGTTTGGAGTCAGTCGGTTACCAAGGTGTTCGCAAGGCATCCTGGGAAATGTAATCTTTCCCTTCAGCCGTAGTCTGCCTCTGATCGCACTCCGCTTGAAGGGATTGTTTGAAGGGTTGAACACAAATAGGGGGATATTTAGCTGATTGAATCCCAAAAGGATCTGTATGAAGAATGATGAAGTAAGAACGGTATTTATTTTCCACACACACACACTCGCAAGACATGAATTGGAAGGATGAATATGAATGACTGACGACCGTGGTTCAGAGGTTCCGCTAGAATTTTGTTTTCAGAGTTTCATTTTCCGGACATTTTAATGATAAGCCGGTCAAATATCTATTACTGCTACTAGATTAGCCTATTGAAGCTGACTGCAGGATATGACAGCAGGATATGTAGCTTAAAGAATGACATAATCAGGTCGTCTAGAATGCAACATGTTTATTTGCCTAAGTTTACAATGGGGGGGGGGGAATGAATGTCTGATGCGCGTCAATAAGTGGCCTTTAATCGCAACCTGCTGTGGCGTTAAATTGAGCGCCGCAACATGGTAATTGCTATGACTATGTTCAATGAGAGCAGAGATTCTAAAATGATTCGACCCTCTTGTGAATCCGTTGCGTCGTCCTGCCTTTTCGCAGTGCGAACAGAACATTTTATCGTTACTATCAATTACCTCGCACCTTAGCCAAGGGAACTTGTCACTCCAATCCGACCTAAACGCCCGACACTTCGGCCTTTTCTTTGGTGGAGCTGTCCGAACATCTATGGCTTCAGGTATTACAGGTTCATCCTCATCAGACGGTTCACCCTCATCAGTTGCGATTGGCCTCTGAAAAAAGCTTTTAAGGCTAGACTGCTTGGCCATGTTTGATCCTTCTCACTCAGTTCGCTCCTTGTTTATAACCGACGGTTTGCGCTTTATTTAAAATGCAGCATACGTGTTGTTTAATAACTTTCCAACGGCAGAATAGCCTGTTCCTTTAAAAAAAGGGCAGTGCATGTTTGCTTTATAGGCCCAAATATTAGTGTTATTCTCAAATTCCGATTGTGTTTGGGGGACGGGATTTTCTAAGCAATTCCAATCGAACAATTTGAACGGTGAGATATAATATTTTCGGATATTTCATTTTTTTTTCGGACAAAGTCCGGCAATTAGCCTACCGGACAACGGAAACGCTGCCGTGGTTTCTACAGAAATGATAAATAACAAGACATACAGATATGAACAATTATATATACAACAAATATTTACACACATGAAGAATGTTACGGCTATAACGTGAAGGTGGATCTGTCCCTTTAACTCCATGCTGCGTTACGGTAAACATTCCATTTACCTGTTAACAACGGTAACCATTTTAAATAGTGGAATAACTAAATGATGTAAACAATAATAATAATGAAACAGTGAAGGATTAAAACCCTACATGAACTAATATCTATACTATATACTGTTGACATGAAACAGACTAACCGCTGGTTGATAGCGGCAGCCTTTTGAATAGTGCGAACTCTGCTAGATTATAGATAAAAGATTATTCCCCTGCCATTCTGTGATCGGCAGTGATCGGCAATCGGCCGATCATGATTTTGGTGATCGGTAATCGGTGATCGGCCCCAAAAATGCTGATCGGAGCATCACTAATTATTACTATTTTTTATTATTATTATTATTGTTATTATTATTATTATTATTATCAGTAATAGGCCTATTAGTAGGCAATCCATTATTATCACCATCATTATGTTACTATTATTATAAGGAATGATTATCGACCAATTATTATTATTATTGTATTATTATAATTATCATAATAATAATAAGTCATTAGGATACTGTTATTATTATGGGCCTTTATAAAAAAAATCCTACAGGTCTGTCAATGTGAGACATGAGCCTGCTTTGCCCTGCAAAGGTCTTCAAATTTTGGGGCAATGTTTGACAAACATATCCTCAGGTCATCCTCGATCTGTACCGTACGCGGTTGCGGTATTTAGTTTTGAGCGCAGTCAGTCTTGAAAAGCCTGCCTCGCACAAATATGTTGACGCGAAAAGGAGGAGCATTTTTAAGGCTATGTCGCAAAGCTGATCATTGCTACCCAGAATGACGAAAGAGGGGAGATGCTTCAGTCTACTGTCACTCTTCAGCTGCTCTTTCACGTCTATTGACAGCTCGTCTGCTGAGCACAGAAATGGATCCCGAACTCAGGCGAATGAACGGTAGTCCTCTTTGAAATAGGACTTAAACTGATTTCTGATATTCGGCGTGATACAGTGTCATTTGACATGAGTTTAGCAGCTGCACGCTCTCATGTTTTGCGCGGCCGGCAAAATCAGTGTTTCGGCAATTGTATGGGGTTTGCCAAGCTTAGCAATTCTATGAGCAACTACATAAGATGCCTCCAGACACTGCTTGGAGATGGTGGTTCGTTGTTGCTGGAGGCCATCACGTTCATGTTTAAAGAAGTCCACAGGCTTCTCTTTCTGACGTTTACGAATCAGAAACGTGTCCATAGTTGTGTTTGTTTGCTGATACAGTGTGTGTGAAGTTAATACAGTTCTAATTTCAACGTCGTGTTCTTGTGAGTGTGTTTGTATGTGTGGCTGTGAACGAATTGCACACGAATAATGGATAAGGCTGTGCTAGGCAATGGTTCCTAACAAAACGAATTGTACACAATGTAGACAGGGACAGCACAAAATAGTATTCAAGTGCTGGTGTTTTATTTGTTGCAACATGGTGGATGATCAAAAACGGTAAAGGTAGGTGTTAAGGAGAAAAGGGCTAGCTGCAGTTGGAAGAAGGTAGCTAGCTCTCGGGGCTACGAGCTTTTTAAAAAGACTGTGGAGCAAATTACTCCTTAGAATAGGCTACGAATAGACCTACTGCAAGTGCAGTACGGTATTAGGCTACTAAGGAAGGAGTGAGTCTTTAAAAAGACTGTTTATAAAGCAATGACTGTCTGAATGATAGAGGAAACAAGAGAAATCGAACAAACTGCAGTGTCGTCTCAGGGTGAGCGCTTACCATGCCTGCGTTTTTTTTATATACTCGGAAGTGTAGGTGCAACTCGCGTTCAAATGATAAGACTCCGTTTTGATTGGTGGATCAGGAGCAAAACAGTATTTGATTTGTTTGGGTCAGTCCAGCCCCTTGCATTTTGCCTCTGAGGGAGCTTTCACCAGTGACAGGTCGGCGGTCGGCGCCCCCCCCCACTTTGAGAACCACTGATCTATAGTGTCCAAAGCAGCACTAAGGTCTAGAAGAACAATACAATGAGTAGATCATTCAGAACTTCGACTAAGGCTGTTTCAGTGATGGGATGGGCTCTAAAGCCAGATTGGAGGTCGCCCGGGATGTTGTTTCTAGGAAGAAAGGAAGTAAGAAACCTTTGGTTGTTTTTTTTTTTTTTTTCAATCATTGAAGGATAATAGCGGATTTGGCATCAGAAAGTGCTTTTTTTTTTAAATACTTACAAGGTTATCCTTACAGGCCAGGCGAAATACCTCAAGTTTGGTGGAGTACATTTTCTTTCTAGATTTCAAGTAGTTGGTCTGGTCAGTGTACCATGGGGGCCAGGGTGCAACAATGTTAAGGGTTGAGCGAAGCGCGTTTCTGACACCGTCTGTTAGTAGGTCAGCATGAGGTGGGGATGTGCTAGTGGCACATTCTGTGCTTGGAGTAAGGTTTGAGGTGAATGCGGCTGGTAGTTTTGACATGAACTCTGTTGTGAGATAAACAATGGCTGAAAAAGTGGATTGACTCAGGTGGTGGGCAGAGCTTTAATTGCATATTGAAAGTAATTAGGCGATCTGATAGGACAGTATTTAACTATTAGATGGTAGATTTCTAAACCCTATGTTAATACAAGATTAATGGTGCGGTTGCAGTAATGAGTGGCCGTGTTTGTAAGGCGATTGATTTCATTGTCCATGTGGCTGTTAAAATCTCCCACTTCATAGCAGCACTACGGAGTTTTTGGCTTGGAGCTCCCCCTAGCTGCTAAACCTAGCGAAACCTGTTGAAATTTGCTTTCCTCGTTTATGACAAACTAGCGAGTCAACAACTTTGCTAACACAATCAAGAAAAGATGGCTAGCTCTGAATCGACCTTGTATCCAAATGTGTCTTTCAGCTCTCGCCAACGTGTAAAAGCTGTTCCGATAGTGACTGTCACTACCCGATCCTAGTCGCGCATGCTCAGACACAAAGGACCGGGGGCGGCTCCAGAAATCTTACAGAGCGCAGTAATTTCCCTACAGACCCCCGATGGCAAAGGCGGAGAGGCCATTCTCCTTATTAAAAGTAATTGTAGCGGCACAATTTTTTTTCAAGCTGTTATTTTAAGGTAGAATTGTTACATAATGTTACTTTAAGAATGTGCATGCTTCTTTGGCTTCTGATGTTGTCTTTGCCGGTTTCATATCCTTAAGCTTGGTGGGGAAAACCTGGCCAAAACGGCCTATTCCGCCTGGGCGGGTTGTCTTGCACTCCGGTGATAAATAAAACATTCTGCCAAGGCGTGGGTTTTGGATATAGGTGTATCAATATAATCCTCGCAGGCAGAATATTTAATTGCGCCAATCATATGGAGACTAGTTTTGATAGTGGTTGGTACTATGCTGTTGATTAGCCAACTGAAATAGCCCTAACCCTTGATAAAGTTAGACAAACGTTTCTTTTTTTTTTTTAAATATCTCAGCACCTCTGAAAATAGTTTTTTCAATATGTGTGCTTATATTTAATTTAACCAAAAATTATCATAATGACGGGCTTTGTCCGATGTGAGACCTTAGACAGGTGTTTGTCTTTCTAAATCAACTACAATCATAACAAAATGTTAAAAAAGGTGAAGGGGTCTGAATACTTCATGAATGTACTGTATTGTCAGGAGTAAAAATGTAGTATTCATGCAGCATATATGCATTCAAGGACGCATGCATGGGGGTCAGTTGAGTAGCCAGCATTCAAAGCAATGAACTAGACCATATCAATGATGGGAGTTAGTGTAGTTACAGGTAAACCATATCAATGATGGGAGTTAGTGTTACAGGTAAATAGGCTGGCACTCAAGATCAAAACAGATCATGTCTGCTTGGCCAGGTGCTTTATGTGCTGCGGTTCTGCTTAAGGTTTCTTCCTGATTAACAGGAAGTTGTTTCTTGCCCCTGTCGCCATTATGCTTGCTGTAAGGGGGGTTCAGACCCTGTGCTCTGTAAAGCGCCTTTAGTACATTTTATTGTTTTGGCGCTATATAAATAAAATAAAATGAATTGAATTGAATAAATAAATTGAGTCGCGTTTTTTACTAGATTTTGTTAGCCTTATTGGCTTAATTTTCTTCCTATCTGTATTGTCTTTGCAGTCAGATGCCATTGCCAACTGCTCTTCCATGTTAACAGTGGGATGGTGATTGATGAAGGGAAGGGAATGGCCCTGGAGCCCCATCCCCACCAGACCTGACCTGAGCCTGCCTGCCTGCTCCTGCCCCCACTGCAGAGGATCCCAGCCACTGCAGCCACCCATGAGTGCCATTCTGAAGCCATAGATCAAGTATGTTCAGCTCTTCACTTCAACTCCCTTGATGTACAGTTGTTCTTCACTACCTCTAATTGTGTTGAGACAATGCAGATCAGAGGACTTGGAGTATCACAGGATTTAAATTTGGGTTGAAACTATTGTAGCCTTCTTGTGATTGTGATTTGCCCTGTAGAATTCAATAATAGCCTTTCGCTGTTTTTAAAGGACCAGTTCAATCAAGATTGATTTTTAAAACTGTATTCAACCCAGTGCATGTTGATAGGTGAGCGATGCTATCCATGGCACTAAAGGGTAGTAATTTAATGTATAATTGGATAGAGCTGGAATCCCTACAAAAGACCAAAAAGGAAAGACAAAAATCCCAAAAGACATCTTCAAGCTCCTGAAACATCCTGCGAGTGACCGGCGCGGCCAGCCCACGATTAGGGATGTGGTAAAAAGAATTGCCGGAGCAGTGGTTTACGTTTCAATGTAACAACAAAATACTTAAACAAAAACAAGCTTCAATAGCAAAATGCAGCATAACGGTGGGTGTCCACAGCACAAATTACATGCGTTAAATCGCTAGGCGTAAAGTTGCCTGGGGGGCATGGTCAGAAAAATCACTGGCTGTAGCAAAGTTCAAGTAGCAAGTTCAGGTGCAGTGCTGCGCTAATGTAGCACATTACCTTGTGAACTCCCCAAAAAATAATGATAGATGTTGCGGCAGTCAGTCATGGGCTGATTCATTTAATGTATCATTTGTTAATTTATTCTATCTAATTCATATATCAGCCAGTTAAATCACGAAAACGTTATATGTAACTTATTTAGCAGCTAGCTAGTGTTTCCAATGGGTTTTCGGTTAAAGTGTTAGCGGCAAGCTAACAGTAATAGTCAAGAGCTTCAGTTAAGACCTACGATATTCTGTTTGACCTCACAGCATTCATGTAGCATATAAACAACAAACCAAGTCGATTAGACATATAAAAAGTCGTGTAGATAACCTTTATTCACATAAAATATTTCCCAGTAACAGAGTCCCGAGACTCCGCCATCTTGTTTCGATATTTTTGATTACTCCCGCCCCTATGAACTACGTTGGCTTCCAAATCACACTCACGCCGAACTGATTGGCTCTCAGCAGCAAGTTAAAGAATGCCCAACTTTCAGCAGGCAGCAAAGACGATTTTTTCCTCAGCAGGCAGCAAATCGCTTCCATTCTATCCCAATGAGAGCAGCACGATAACGCGTGCCGTGGATACCCACCGTAACAGTGTTACCTTCAAGAACAACTCCTCACAACAGGAAAGCTGTCCTTCTACCTCAGCCTCCCAAATGGCACTGAGCTAGCCTCTTAAGAAGGCCTAGCTATTGCCACTAATTGCCTAATAGGGCTGACCTATGAATATGGGGAAGTATAGCACATTGTGCATATTATTAACTAAACCATTTATTCCTGAATTATACATTCAAATAGCATATCTCCATATAATCACTCAAACACCATTGAACCCAATAGCACATCACCCCACAATGCAAAGTCATTACATAAGTGAAATGTGAACACGACAAACACCCCTGTGACATAATGCCCCGCTCCCTCCACTAGTGACACAATGTAAAAGTGTTAACCCAGCGCGAGCGCGCTTTCGTGTTGGGACCAGTATGTGAGAGAGTGAGAACAAGGAAGTGTGAGTACATGTATGTTCACTAGTTCATGGATCTTATTGCAATGCACGTGGTAAATGGATGAGATGGTGGGTACCCAGTATATACAGTATATCAATATAATTGAGCAACAGCAGGTGTATGAACATATTATGTATGCATGATGTATATCGCGGCAGACCAAACAATTCACCAAACTCGCGGTACACCCGACACCATTACAGTCTCACACCGTGTAACAAACAAGCACCACAAACACCCCACAACACTCTCAACAATGTTCATGGTTTACATATTATGCGATCTCCGGGAAGATGCTGTGTAATGGTGGCTGCGTGCGTGTGTGTGAGAATGAATGGAGTCACCGTCTTTTACTCCCGCATTTCGCGGCAAAGCAAATAAACAGTCGGGAATGTTCGTAACAGTGAGAAGGAAATGTTCAGCTTCTCACACATCCCAAAACTTCTGCTGCAACATATTAAGTGTTACCAGCCATATAATAGTGCACGAGAGTTATGAAGTCTGAAATCGATTAAAATGAACTGCTTTGTAAAACGTGGGCTAGATGCAGAATAGAATCACATTGTTCTAGAGTGGAAAAGCACTGGACTGGGGATGGGGTTTTTGGAACTCTGAATGTCTTCCCGTTGTTATGCACAGGTAATGAGACATGCACTGCCCATAACCTCAGCTAACCAAATTTTTTTCTTTATTACCATAGAAATTGCTGTGCGGTGAATTCTGGCAATTGCACGGTGGGCATAATGCCACAAAAAATATGGTCTTTACAGGACATTCTTTACTGAAAGAAGTTTCTTGGGCTGAAGTACAAACCTTTAGAATTGAATATGACACACTAGAGAAACTATAGAATATTAAAGAGGAGCAAAAGCTGTCTTTGGCCGCCATTGTTTTTTTTACTCAAAAAATATTATTAGACTACAGGAAATTTAATAACTACACACCCTCAAGTCACAGGTTGTTGCTAAGCAAACTCTCACACCACATTATCACTAGTGGTGGACCGATTAATCGGGCCGATATCTGGCATTTTTAGTTAATCGCATCAGCGATTGCGATTTTACCTGAGAGAAAACGGTAACACTAAAATTCTTAGTTTTCAAAGCTCAATATATTTAATTGGCCACTCTTAACAATGTTTACTGTCTGTATAATTAGATTGTTTCCGGCTTTTTAGTGAGAAAATGCGAATAACGTTAGTTAGTTCGAAATATTTACTGTAGCAAGAGTCATAAAACATTGATCAGATTTGTCATTTGAGATGGTTGTGGGGACGGTAAGCAAGTGTAACTGTGAAGCCTTTTATTGTTGGTGAGCATGTGATCTGCCGCTGTTAAGCATGTTACATAACATAAACATATTTTCTTCATCATGGTGCTCATATACATGCGCAAAGTTTGCCCGCAGTAGAGTAACATTAATAGCCAGCTAGCAGAACTATTCTCAAGTAGGCAAAGCCAGCAGCACCTGCTGTCAGCCAAGGCAGAGAATGAAAAAAGGATTGATGAACCTCTCCTCTCGTCTCAAGTCAACAATCTGCTAGCGTAAGCGATTGATTTGATAGTTATTAGAAACCCAACGTTAGTTACAAACTGTTGCATTTGCTAATGGGCTAGAGATAGCTTCGATTCAACAAGTGTGCTTACAATAACAGCAGTCCGAAAGCTAGCGTGAACGTTATCAGCTTACCAACAACTTTATGGGGAACGAATGTTATGGGCTTCTAGCTAACATAATGTTTCTGCACTTGTGTGTGTGTGTCTCTCTCCCTCTGCGCGTGCTTGCGTGCGTGGGTGTGTGTTTGTGCTTCAATACACCAAGCTAACTTGGCAGTGTTTAAAAGCCTCTGGGGTCGTCTACAATTGCAAAAGCACTCGTTACTTTTAATAATATTTCTGTAACGAATGTATGTAGCGATTTACAAATGTGATTGGAGAGATCTATGCTGTGTCCTGAAGAGAAATTGTCTGAAATTTATTGAGCTACGTAAAAGACATGCTCCTACCTCCGTGAGAAGGGATGCTGCTATTGTGTGCACTACACTCATTTTATTTATTTTTTTATTTCTACAGGTATTCAAAAATGTTAGTTGGTGATGTTATCTGTTGATAAATGCTGCTGTTAATAACATTTTTTATTTATTTTGTATTCATAAAAGTTTATGTCTGTAATGAAGACAAACAATGTTAAATAAATGTTAATTTAAGTTTAGCAATTTTGTGTGTAATTTGTTGTTATTATTATTATTATTATTATTATTTAATTGTTGTATTTTCAGATGAAAATCCCCCCCCCAAAAAAACATGATATCAGCTTTATATATCGACCATCGGCCTTCCTGTTATCTTAGCGATCCCCCACCTTAAAGGCTTTTCCTTCTGATTAATACACTGACAAATAAATGAACTGTTTGAAAAGTACCTCAAATAAGTGAAATGTTCAGGTATACACATCTCTGTCAAAGCACGAGTAGGACAGTGTACACACCCACCCCTTTATTAGCTTTTCTTCTGACATGCTAAGAACTTCGTCATTACCTGTGGCTTTGAGAAAGTGAATATACCACGTGGCAGACCATCCACTGTTTACAAACAAAACTCTACCCAGATATCCAAATATAATCCCTTTATTTTGAGGTAAGATGTGCCATTTAGAAGTAGATGATGGAAGATATGGAATTCCAGCATTCGAAGAAGATTTAATACGTGTCCGCTGTATGTGAAAACAGAGATGTGGAAAGGAGTGGAAGGAGTACTTTTTTTTCTTACCAAGGACAATGACACATAGTGTATTGAGCTACAACTTGATGAACTGGCTATCTGGGGAGGAACTGGATTAGAAAATGTTCATATTTCTAACCATCACACTTGGAGATTGTATGCTAACGTTTCTAGCTCGCTTTGCTTTTGATTAGCCTGCTACACCTGCTAGCCTAATACAGTATTTTAGCTTCCTATCCTGTTGATTAGGTAGATGGTTTATCTAAGCTCTGCAACTCATGTGATTGGTGCACACAACACTTAGACAAAAGTGTTTTACTCTCTCCAAAGTGGTACAGAGTGCACCCAGGTTAAGACTAGACTGGATTATTTCAGCATCAGTATTGTGGGCCAGTGCAACGACCCCAAGAGGGCAGTAAGGGCAAACCTTAATTCAAACAGGTATATAAAATCGTAAATGGAGAGGCAAGGGATGTGCTACAGATATTAACTTCATATATTGTACAAATTCATGTCTCTTTTTAGATTAAGCTTGCCTTGCTTGCCCTGGCACACCACTGCTATATTGTCATTGTAATAACTTTTATTGTTAATTTTATGTTTGTTCCATATTGTATTATTCTAGGAATGCAATGCCATTGTTTATTCTATACATCAGAGGTCTTCAACCGGGGGTCCGCGGAGGTACTGCAGGGGGTCCGCCAAATTATTTCATCTGAAGCATTTTTACCCTCTTCCAAAACTGAAAAACGTCCAAAAGACTACATGAACATAAACAGAACGTAAAAATTGCTTTCTATTCCTTAAAATAATACATAGGCTACCCATGAGTCTTCACGCGATCATTTGATCATAATGGCAACATATGCACTTTTAGCTATCTGGTGCCAAAAGACGTTACCTGCCATAACCGTACAATTTGAAATAATTGATCGTTTTGTAGTTTCTCGGAACAAAAGCTCCTCGTCAGACACCACTGATGGCGGTTCAGATGATCTACCTTCAGAGGATACTAACACCCCTTCCATGAACAGCGAAAAGCGCAAACGGGAGATGACACGTAAATATTCTGAGAATTATCTGAAGTTTGCCTTTACCTACAAAGAGACCGATGGTGAAGAATTATGCGTGGTTTGCTCTTCCGTGCTATGAAACGAAACTATGAAACCATCAAAGCTGCAACGACATTCAAAGACAACCCATGCTCACTTGAAAGAAAAAAAACATTTAATATTTCCTGTTTAAAATCTTTTGAGGGCCAGCAGACCTTGATGAGACAATCAGCCAAAGTCTGCGAGCCAGCTTTAAAAGCCTTATCAAGTTGCATTACGTGTCGCTCAGACCAAACAGCCATACATAATTGCGGAAAGTTTAATATTGCCAACAGCTAGTGATATGTGCAAAACAATGTTTGGGAAGGATGAGTACGTAAAAAACTGAAAAGCATCCCAATGCCCGCCCTATTGATGAATTGCCAGCTGATGTGAGGGCACTACTAGTCGCAAACTCCCGAAGGCAGATTTTTTTGCACTACAATTAGATGAATCTACCGATGTGTCAAACGACACTCAGCTTTTAGCTTTTTTGTGATTTATCGACCAAAATGAGATGCAGGAGGAATTTCTATTCTGTAAGCAGCTGCCTGGAGGTAAAAAAAAGTTCCGAGATTTTCAAAGTGATCAACAATTTTTTCCGTGAACATGATATACCCTGGCCAAAATGTGTCGCGATGTGCACAGACGGTGCAAGAGCGATGTATGACGCACTGCATGCTTCATAGGGAGAATATTGTTGCCAAAGACGTGAATGATGAATTCTCAAACGTCAGATCTCTCACTAGGTAGGAGATATTTCATCCATACTTAAGCTTCTCAAGCTACTCAATTCTTTGTCCCTCCCTAATTTAATACAGAGTGATGGCTAACTGTAAGGGAGAAAAAATGTCAATAATAAACAGAATAAATTGAAACGAGTTTTGTGTCTCAGATGATTTGTAATTCTGTTAAAACATGTGTAGGGGAGTGTGTGTGTGTGACTGACACTTAGTTCCAAATAAATTATATGAATATCAAGCACAAATTTGGGGCGGCGGGGGTGGGGGTCCCTGCTCAGTGTCTCTCTCAGCCAAGGGGTCCTTGGGCTGAAAAAGGTTGAAGACCCCTGCTATACATGATAATTTGATCGATTCTATGTTTCGATTTGGACTACAGCTTTTTCAATATACTCAGTGTGTTTACATGATGGTATAATTCGAATCTTTGCTTAGTCGGACTATGCTTTCTTTCGAGGGTAGGTGCTATTATCCCAATATACATGGCAGTGAATAAATCGAATCATTGGCCGAAAGCATGTCATATCCGATACGATAGGTGGCGCTGTTTTCATTACAACTAGTGGTGATACAGCCATTTCCGCTTGACCTCTTCACCACTACCAACAACAACAGTTGTTTGAGCATGAATCGCGTCTGTTCATCGGTCCAGAAATGCGTGTTGCCTCTTGGGTTGTCCATCACGTTGTTTGTTTGTTTCTGCTGGGCCAACGTGTTTATAAGTTACATTATTCAAAGGTGAAAGATAAAAGGCGAGAGAAACGCATGCACATTCACACACACACGCGCGCAAATAATGGGTTACAGCCAAAACGCATTGCCCTTCTGCCAGTTGCATCAAATTGTTTTAGTACTTCTTCGCTGTC
This sequence comes from Clupea harengus, assembly GCF_900700415.2. Classification (NCBI taxonomy): domain Eukaryota; kingdom Metazoa; phylum Chordata; class Actinopteri; order Clupeiformes; family Clupeidae; genus Clupea; species Clupea harengus. The sequence goes on from NC_045166.1 coordinate 4,988,027, forward strand.
GATTTCCAAATCTGTGTGAATATTCATGAGAGCAAGTCCAGTCAGTCTTTTGTCAGTCATCGTACTTCGTAAGATATGTCTTAAGACGCCCCATTGTACTGAATGACCGCTCAGCAGACGCTGTGGAAACGGGCAAATGTGCCGAACTTTCCAGGGCTTGATAAAGCTCACTGCATTTGGGCTGTAGCTCATTTAGCTGTTTCCAGCTCTATATCTGCATCGTCAACGCTGGGCATTAGTTGTCCGTACTCCGATTTTATAGTTTCCCCATTGTAATAAATATGCATTCATGATATTTTTCTATGACCGAGTTTGACAGGTATTGGTCAGATAATAGCCGAGTGACAGCTGATTTGCTTTCTGATTTGACAGTACTTATTCGTGGGTTTTTTCAGTGCCAGATAACCGAACAGAACTTAACTCAGGCTTGCCTCACGGGTACAATACCAAATTTCATCATATTTGATAGAATGAAGGACAAATTAGTTGTGAATACTATGACCGAGTTTGACAGGTATTGGTCAGGTAATAGCCGAGTGACAGCTGATTTCACAAGCATTAACTTTAAACCAGAATATTTTAACGTGCCGGCATAGTCGCCCCGTAATGCCGTGCAGCGGGCGCATACTGTTATACTCTATGTGATGCACTAGCTCAACGACGTTCCCTATATGTTCCTTACCGTTCTAATTACATGTCGTTGTTCTGTGTTGGGACAGAGCTTATACAGGTGGGTGACGGTAGCACAGTCTGTTCGTGGTAACTTGCACCAGGGCATAAAGCCCGTGCCATTGTGACAGTGTGTTGTGTTTTAGTGTTTAATAAAAAGCCATAACAAATATACCACGCTTCCGTGATTTGTTACAATATAATGGTCTTGCTTCTATAATGTATAAACACGTAGGTTACAGGGTGGGTGTGGCAGAGAGAGAGAGGGAGAGCGATGATGCACACGGATATATCAGATTTAGCGACCGGAGCAAAGTTATGTTGCTGTAACGTTGAACTCTTTGCAATCAATAAATACAGTACTTAATAGGCTAATTGATACAATATCTCCTCGTTTGAGTGTGGTTGTTTGAGTGCAATGGGAGTGTATGATCGTTATTGTCTATAAAGCAGTGTTTCTCAAACTTTTTCAGACCAAGGACCACTTAGCCAATAAAAAAAAATTCGCGGACCATTTAACTAAATATCCCCGGAACAACATGCCTCCTACCCAAGACCTGGCGCCAGACAATTGTTAGCGCACACATGATTTTCGCGGGTGGGCTCTCCTTTTGTACGTACCAGTAGGCTAGTTATAGATATGACAATGCGCAAGGCAAAGCATCTGGAACCCTGCTCCATGCGTGACTTGGTTATGTTACAAACTATAGTTCGCTCACAGCCTCATACTCCCATCACACACTCAGACAGACATCACAAAACACAACGATGCGCATACTGACCGCAGTATTTCACTACCAACAGTAGGCTAGCCCACTGGCATTAATACAGCCATCCTAGTAGTCAACTTTTCATAATTAAGAGCTGTCATTATCCAACGTCACACAACACAGAATATAGCCTAGTTATCATCTTGCTGTCTCAGCGGGAGAAAAACACAGTGTTTTGAATGCAACTCCACGGCGAGATAATTCCCAATGAGGCTGAACCACTTTCTCCTTGTCTATGTTAGAGGCTTTCTCATTTAATTTTCTTTTCATAGTTCCTGTCTTAAGCCACCAATCCATGACCTTGTTAATAGATTAGGCAACTCTTTATTAGATTAGGCTACTACTGGCTGTGTTCTCTTCGTTCTGAGTTGTATGTTAGAAATGTCGCAATAATTTACTTGTGGCCGTCGCGGACCACACTTCATCGTATTTGATAGAATGAAGAACAAATTAGTTGTGAATACTATCACCGAGTTTGAAAGGTATTTGGTCAGGTAACAGCCCTTTGACAGCTGATTTGCTTTCTGATTTGACAGTACTGCTGTGTGTTTTAAGCAAATAAAATGTGGACTGTTTACAAGCGGGCACCTGCTATCGTTGATTATACAGTAAATACGTTGTGAAATGAAACAAAAACACATCACAGTTAAAGATGTATTAGTATTGATTGATTCACATCGATATGAATGGATGACATGACTAACAAGTGGTGGGAAATTAATATGAAAGTATTTGTTCGGTGAATTAGCGCGTTCTGTCCAAACAGTCGCAGTCAACGTTTTTGTCAACACTGGCACCACATAAGTATCGTAATTTGAACGTCCTTATACGTTTTTAAGGAGGGGTTGTAAAGGTACTCATATCTTTGGACCTCTTCTGTTATGTTTGTTCATAGTCAACAAGAATAAGCTTGTGAGACAGTCTGCAGGATATTCATAAATAAACGTGTCATTAGTATGAACAGTTGAGACAACGTATCGTCTCTTTCGTCTTCCGGGTCACGACCTGGCAGGGAGGGAGGGAGGAGGGCGGCGGGATCTCAAGCATGCGCAAAGACGCAAAGTCCAGTTCCTTATCCAATTCACCGTTACATGCCGCAATAGTCGAACTATCAACTGGATCGGATCGAGTTATCCAGGGGTGTTAGTCCGACTATGTGCGGTCCGACTACGATCCGACTAAGGTGCTTACATGAAACGGATAATGCGATTTCAGTCCGACTAAGGCAGTTATTCGAATCCATGTAACCACGGTCACTGTTAGAGGTAAAGAGAGTATGTAAGTGAGCCACACTTTATGTAGCACTTTTCATTCGAAGAACGCAGCTCAAAGTGCAATACATTGCAACAAAACAAAATAAAAACAGTAATACATAGATGATTAGAATAGATTTAGGAACAGTCTGCGTGGTACTTGACATTGTTGTCTTCAGAAGTATCAGTACATACCCTGTGATGTCTACCAGGGAGATAGTAATCCAGTCTGTTTGTAATGTCTGCCATGAAGATAGTAATCCAGTCTGTTTGTAATGTCTACCATGAAGATAGTAATCCGCTCCACTTATTTACTCAACTTAATATTGGGAAATAGTTCAAATGAGCTCCATGCTGGAAGATACCCCTGTTTAAATTTGAATCCTTGCCCCTGGTGTAAATTGGAGGCAGTATAATGAATGTATGCTTTTCTGTATAGTACAATGCGAAGGCAAAAGATATACTTTGGTCTTCCAAGTGGATGTTGACTGACCACTGACATTCTTCAGCACTGGGCAGATCTTTTATGAATTCTATGCTGGTGATTTACCTTATTTCTTGTGATTTCTGTATTTGTCATGTCCAGAATATAGCAAACTCTTCTGTTGATGTATGCACTTAATATTAATGATAATAACATATATTTTTGGTAAAAGTCTTTTATATTTTTAGAGTTATCAGTGAAGTAGCTTGTTTGTTATATTTTATGTGTAATCTACTCAGTCCTGTTCCTTATAACTGAGATTGTGTCTCAGCTTCCCTTTGTTCACTATTCTTTGTTGTATTACCAAGGTTTCTGTTGCAAATTAAATTGTATTGTAGGTCCCAGTAATTTTTTTAAACATGCCTCAAAAATCTTTAATCAGTGATGTCATTAAAGAATGCTTCCCCAGAGTGTTTCACAGCCTCCTGTCACTACCAAGCATGTTTCCCTTCCGGGAGATTTGCGTCTACATTCTACTTGTCCTATATTGGTCAGGGGATGTGGTCAGTCAAGAGTGACTGAGCAGCTTCTCATGGACTTTACCTATCTGGGGCGGCAGTGGTACAGGAGGTAGAGAAGTCGTTTAGTAACCAGGAGATTGCTAGTTTGATTCCCTGTCGAAGTGTCCTTGAGCAAGACACTGAACCCCTAATTGCTCCTGATGTGCAGTGTGCCATCAGTGTAAATGTAAAATGTGTATACATTGTAAGTCGCACATATGTAAATCGCTTTGGATAAAAGCGTCTGCTAAATGACTAAATGTAAATGTAATCTGGTCATGGAGAAGGTGTTTGAAGCAAAGCATAGAATTCTTCTGCTTTAAGAGGCTGTCACTGCCTCTTTTTCCCACCCAAAGGGTTTCGCGTCAGGCCCCCCTCTCATGCTCTTACAGAACACTTACCGTACTTCTTCTGGAAATACACATAGTTATTACACATATATTGTGCTGGCTATCTTTTGAGCGCTCGTGACCTTTCTGTGTGTGGTGGTATGGTCCTCTCCCTCACATACCCATTTGCTGCTCCATTTGCACGTTTCTTGGAGTAGCAGGGTGAGAGAGAGCCTACGTTGCATCGCCTGGGATGGGGAGCGGTCATCCCTCTCTTACACCGACTCCAACTCTGCTACTGCTGGAGGGGTGGGCTATGTTGGTGTAAGTTAGGCATTGCTCGTGGGCTACAGCATGACTGCAGCCCATCTAGTCAAAAGTCAAAAGCGTCCTCTGTCCTTAGTATCACAGGCCTGAGCTGTAGCTCTAAGGCTTTGGCGTTATATTGTTAACTGCATTAAAAGACCACTATGCAACAATTTGCTATTTTGGGTTTCGTACTTTTGGTATCTTTTTCAAATGTATTTTGATGATGTATGGTCATGTGAAGGACCGATAAACACAGCCAATCAAATCACACCCCTATCATTCTGTGCCTTAAGAAAACGTGTTGATTGACAAGAATATGTATGGCTTGGTCCGAACCACTTTGTTTCCCACTTACAGAGCCAGGACTGTGTATTACACTGGATTTGTTTTGTACATACCCCCAGAACAGACAGCTAAAGGACAGGGACAAAAAGTGTATTGGATTAGAATTCCAGACTGCACCTTTAACTTGAGTTTGAAGATGTATGGTTTTGTACACAGCCACATCCCCAGTTATAAAAGGTCGTGCAACCAGGACAATTTAAGATTTTTATTCTCTAAAATATTTCATTTAGTTTTTTTTAATAATGTAAATTTAAAATATTATAATTTCACCTTAAAGGTGCTAAATGCATTTATTTTCTGACTAGTTAGCTAAATTATTTCCTACTCCACACTCCAGGCAGATTGGAGACGGTGTATCACTAGGTTTGTCCACCCCTACCTCCTCTCCCTTTTCAGAAGTTACCATAAAGTTTGGCCAAGATGTGGGGGCTAAAGGTGTGAAAACATTTTTTGCTCGATATTTGTTACATTATTTTAGTCAAGGCTAACACATTGATTGCCATTTATGTTACATTCATTTTAAAAATTTAAAATCTAAGCACACAAGCTTTTGAGCTAGTTGATTAATGTTAATCGATGGGCTCTGTACTATTTCTGCTACAGTGACGCACTGTCACCTTTTGAGGTACGTAGTGGTATTACGAAAAAGGCTGGACCAACACTAGCTGGTTAGCATGCTAACTTTAATAGATATCTTGGCAAACAAGTACATAGGAGTTTTTTTAACTATAAAATTGTTATTTCTTCACATTCTGTTAATATTTCCAATTCATTTTTGTATGAACATATTAACAGAGAACAATAAAACTTACCTATGGAGAAAAGAGTTATTACAAATAACCATACAAACAGATATAAAAAATCGAATATAGTCTGTGTCTGTGTAGGAGGGATAGGACACAGCATCAGAGAAGCACTTTCTACCTGACATGCGACGTTGACAGACTGAGAGAAGACCCCTTCACATTTCTTCAAAAACGTTATGTTACTAAATATGTGGACAGTAACCAGAGGCGGACCTAAAGCCGCAAAAGATCTACGACCACTTCTGATTTCGCTGTTCTCAAGGGGGAGAGGGGGTTTATGCAGTACAGTTTTCAAGCACCTTGTTTGTATTAGTAGGCTACACTCACAGTGATATTACGCTACTTAGGCCTACTTGTAGTACTGGGACATGCTACACCTTTCATGGAAATCAAGCCAGTAGTTCATGCGTAATCCTGCATACAGACAGACAAACTAACAAGCAAACTGCACCGAAAACTTGGATGGCGGTAATAGTGAAGACAGCGGGAGTCTTTATAGCCAAAGAGTTGCAGCTCTATTTGGTGGTTCCTGACGTGGGAACCACGTTAGAGCTTTACTGCTGAAATGTGTGCAAGAGGGAAATCACAGAGAGAAATTGAAACGAATTGACTTGACACCCTATCTAGCTCTCTCCACAATGAATTCCTTGAGGTAATTTGTAGCTAAGCCGTTTAAAGCTTTGCATGCTAGAAGGAGTACTTTGAAATCAATTTCACTTTTGACAGGGAGCCAGTGCAGAGAGGCAAGTACAGGTGAGATGATCATATTTTTTAGTTGTAGTAAGTGTACGTGCAGCAGCGTTATGTATTAGTTAGAGACTCTTTATTGAGTTGTTGCTACATCCGGACAGAAGAGCATTGCAGTAGTCTAGTCATAACGTAATAAGAGATGATGTGGACAAAGCTTATTTTTTCATTCACTATTGTTCAAAGGAAGAAGGTATCATCATGCCTCATATTGCACCTTAATTTAAAAATTGAGTATTGAATTTTGTATTTATTTTATTTAAACATTGGATGTCTTGAATGTTGTTCTCATGTAAGGGCAGAAGTCCATTGATTGAAGTGTTCTTGAAGTAATAAATGGAAAGCAAAGTTATATTTGTCTCTATTTTATCCAATTTGTGACTCAAAAACCATAAAATGGTGCAAATTTTGAGTTTTGTGATCTGTTGCACCCCTACCAAATATTGCAGAGTCAACAGAAACAAATATAGAGAAGCCACAACATTATGACCACTCAAAGATTAGGCAAATGTTGATTATCTCAACGGAACTTGTCAATTTCTGGGATATAAGAGATGTTAAGCAGTTTATTCTTGTAGGTCGGAGACATTTTGGATGATTGTTACAGGAGGAAAGTGTCACTGCTTCGTATTTGATTCCCCATTGCTGCCGGTTGTTTAAGTCACTTTGGATAAAAACGTCTTCTAAATACCTGATCTTTAACTTTACCTTTACCTTGAGGAATGTCAAATCAGATGAGATGTTGAAGTCCATCTGAAGTGTGAGAGACAGATGCGTAGGCTAGGACATGTTGATCATGTTTTAAACAACTTCAAATAGACCACACACTCACTAACTTAAATGATGGCTAGCATTAGCTTTTATCCCATAGACTAGTCTAGAAACATTACATTTAGCTTAGAAGATCTTCAACTTTCTAACATTAGCTAGCTAAACCTGGACGGTTCTTGCCTGGTAAGCACACATTGGGTAGGGAAATGTTCCAGTATTTTAAGAATTAACACGTTCAGTCGGGTAACCCTGCCTTGCCAAAGTATTTGTACAGTAAAAGGAAACCAACATGGAAGCTGGTGGTTCTAACTCCATTTTATATCTCCATGCAATACCCTGTGGACGGCACTTGACTGGGGCCCAATTTCATCTTACAACAGGCCAGTGACCCAAAGCACTGCTTCACATGGAAGAACGATTTAGTGAAGAAGCAGTCATGCTGTAGTTTTTATTAATTTTGCACCTTATGGTGGATGAAAATATAAGTTGGATATTCATGAGTGATTTCAAACCAAACAGTAATGTGTACACAAAAACATACAAACATTTTGAACATTTCATTTTTGTTTTGAATAGGTGTGCTGAAGCTCAAGATGAGTGCCAGTGAAGACGGCACCCCTGAACCTGTCTCCCTAGAGTCCCGCAAAAGGAAAGGCTCACCATGTGACACATCTGGCCAGAGGTAAGGATATGGCAGCCAATTAGGACCCACCACCCACTAAATGCAGGTACATATCTACCAAAGATAGGGGAGATTTGAATACAGATACATATCTGCCAAAGATGGGGAGATTTGAATGCAGATACATATCTGCCAATGATGGGGAGATTTGCTCGACCATCTCACCACTGTGGCAAGTGGGAAAAAGTATACATGTGTAGCTCACTCTGCCTGCCTGCTGAAGCTGCATTATTATTCTCAGAACTTTTTATGTAAGTTTACAAAACAGTGCCATAGACTGACCTATGGCTAACTATAAATTAGGCAATAGCGATTAGAATAGGGATTAGAGATAGCTCAGTGTGTAGTAGAGGTTTTATGTGCAACCTGGTATTTCTGAAAGTTTTAGTCGTTTTTTCAAAGCTACGAAGGAAAGCTACATGTGCTCTTGAGTTCTCGTATGTGTATAAATTACAGATCCAGTTGAAGACTGTATTGTAAACGTTATGTTCACAACACTGCAAATATGTTTGACAAAATACATGTAAAGATGCTATGGTATTAGAAGAACATTTTACCCATTTAAAATCATTATTATTGTGATGGCCTACCACACTTTGCGCAGGCATTGTGTTTTATAAATTATTTAATCATCTTATGAATTTGTTTATTGTCTGGGAATACATTATGGGGTTAATGTATATAATTTCTATTATCTACAGTTTACACATGTACACATTTATAAATAAATCTATTTGATAATAATTTTCAAATTAAACAGGGAGGATCAACTATGTAAACAAATCTCTTATATAAAATAGAAATCTCTTCTAAAACGAAAAATTAAAAATAAATAGATCAAAGCGAGTAAAATAATTGAATTGAGACTGAAGCATTGAGAGTAGAATCAGTTCTAATTCTACTAGATTTGTCAGCAGCCTTTGTCTGCCTTGGTCAGCGAACCATGGCATCCTCCTCTCTACGCTGTCCTCAGCGAACCATGGCATCCTCCTCTCTACGCTGTCCTCAGTGGACATTCAGTTAGTGTGCCATGGCATCCTCCTCTCTACGCTGTCCTCAGTGGACATTCAGTTAGTGTGCCATGGCATCCTCCTCTCTACGCTGTCCTCTGTGGACATTCAGTTAGTGTGCCATGGCATCCTCCTCTCTACGCTGTCCGAATTGGTAATGTAAGGGAAAGCCCGTCAGCTGGTTAGAATCGTACCTCAGTGGACATTCAGTTAGTGTGTCATGGCAGGGACAATTGTCAAAATCTCACCAACTCTCCACTGGTGTACCTCCAGGATTGGTACTTGGGCCACTCTTTTTGTCTATTTACTCCACTTCCATTAGTCAGATCATTCATTCCCATGGGTTTTCCTATCACTGTGGGGTTGACTCCAACCTCACTCTGTTATTGCCAGGGTTATACATCCTCAACCAGTAGCCCATAATATCGCCTAGACATTAATGTTCCTGACTGTGTGAACTTGTTTCAACCTCACTTGGTGGTCGTGTCCCTTTTAAGTTGCGGTATGTATGAGCCTGTGCTGTCACTAACTTGTTTAATGTTTCTACCGATTTTAAACGAATGTAGAAACGAAAACAACAGTGACAAATGTCTGTGATTTTAATAACTGACATGTACGGTAGTCTCCTAAAGCCTAAATATTAGCAAATATTTACACACAAACTAAGGTTATTGCTTAGTTTGTCCACACGGATATAAAGTAGCTAGACAGCTGCTAACCTAGCTAGCAAAGCTACGGTTAGCAATGTAATGGTACTCACCATAGGCAAGGGAGCTAATACTATAGATTAAATTGCATGGGAAACCACTGAGAAAAGTCGTGCCGCTCATAATGCATACTCAACTTGAGCCTGCTAGTGGAGTACTTTTTGCGCCCCAGACAAATTATTATTATTTTTTCTTCTTGAATATCTCGAAAAGTGACGGTTTTAGAGCTTAGAAACCTTCATAGTGCATATATAAACATGCGTATGCTGGTCATTTAGAGACCAAATTCAAGGGTCTACAACCTTCAGAAGCTGAGATACAGATGCGCTGGACGCGCGCTAAAAGGGCGTGGCAAAATCTTGATGTTCGCTCGGGTTACAGTAAATGACAGCACCCTAGTTTTGTTCCTCATGGTCAAATTAGACAGAAACCGTTGAGAAAAGTCATGCCGCTTATACTTCATACTCAACCTCGGGCCTGCTACTGGAGTAGTTGTTACTTTACTGTAAATTAAACCTCGACCGTTCGGTCATGCCGGGAAATATCAAACGTCGGCTCGCTGTCGCTCGGTTGATACATTAAAGCCTCAGTCTGATATTTCCCGGCATGACCTCACTCTCGGTTAGTAAGTAGTTAATAAAACTTAAGAAGAACAATATCTATGCAAAGGCTTTTGGCACTTGTGTACTTAATGTAAACGTGTCACATTCTTGTTGGGGAAGAAATGTGGACAATGGATGTTTGATCTTTAGGTGGTTTTGTCACTGCACCATTTGTTTACAGGATGATTCACATGAGGTGCAACTGATAAAGTAATATGATAAAGCCACCAATATTCTTCACTATGAACAAATGGACTCTAAAGAGTCTACTCACTATTTTTATTAACTATTGTAAACTTCCGAATGTCTGTTTCCAGTAAAACTGATACATGTTTACTTTGTCTATATGCTGTGGTATTGGAACTACTGTTATATGATATAATATGGTCATGAAACACGGACATTTGCTACATTCAACAGCCAACACCCTTGTTCATGAATTGTGCTATGAATGAGTGATGAGTCTAGCTTTACAGGGATGTATTGTTCCTGTGGATCGAGCAATCATGGGTCCAATTCCCAGGGGGCCTACATGGGCTACTGATGAAAATGGGTATCTGTACTCTAAGTTGCTTTGGATAAAAGCATCTGCTAAATTAGTAAATTGGATTGGAGTAAACGCTTTGGAGGATGGTCTCTGGCTGTAGATCATCATTGCTCTAAAGACAGTGAAGGAAATGATGAACCTGCACAGCAGTAATGTCACCTCAGTACAAGTATGTATATGTCTGTGTAGATCGAGGCTGTAGGTTGTTTATGTGTTTGTATGTTTGTGTGTGTGATTGCTTCTATGACCAGACTGGTCTGTCTGTATCAATGATTGTAGCTCCCTCAGCAGACTGATGTAACTGCTTGTTTCCATGGCAACTCCACGCAGTGCCTGACCCCAGTACAGTACATGCACACAGTTTTGGCAGTGCGCTGACCTACTTTTAGTGCTGTGTTCTCCCACACACACAGATGCACTACACTGGAAGAGCTCATATGCACTGCTATGCACACCCACAAGCATGCACCCGTACATGGGCCCCTATACACACACACACACACACACACACTTAATAAGCTGGCAAACATGTAGGTTGTGTACACATATCTACTTATGTCCCTTCACAGACACATACTTCCAGTATAGTACGCGTGTAGGCCTACATAGCTGGAGATTGAATGTCTGAAGGGGTACGGGACTGTAAAAAGTTTGGGAACCACTGGCCTACAGCAATGAATGATAAATAAATAGATAAATATTTCACACAGGCTACAAATAATAATGCAATATGCTGCCCATAGACCAAGTTTCTTCACACAGTTTTCAAAATGCATCTTTATGATGACACGCGCTAGTTTGCACAATAAATATTACATTCCATTAAGTGGGTGATTGAAAACACAAGGGCTTGGTTTTGGCACAGATACCTCGATTTTATTTGATTACGATTCAGTCCATGAATTTTACAGATCAATATTGATTATCAGACGATTAAAAAAATAAATAAATACTATTTAGCGCAAAACTATGTTATTGCACACCCCTAAAAAACACTGAACAAAAAATCATTTGAATTGTCATAATTCATGCATGAATGTTAAAGATGTGTTTGTCTCAACTTTGTAGCTATCTAATTGTGAGCATACATTTCTAAAACTACTAACGGTTTGACTTTAAAAATTATTATTTTAACCTTATGAGCTTTGAGGTATAATATTTGTAAAGTGATATTGGACTACTTTCCCTTCAAAGCTTCTATGTGGTAATTTTTGTCTTGGAGCTATCTAGGACTATCCATTTCATTAGATGCAGATTACTTACTGTTTTGTGTAGCCTTCATATGAAGAAACTAAGAAAAAAGAGAGAACCAGTGGAACAGTCCTTCCCCCTTGTTACAAAGTTACAAATTAAGAAAACATCAAAGAGGCTCTTAAACACAAACTCGCCATAGGCTACAATGTACTATTTCTGTAAAATACTATTTAACATCTATGGATGGAAATTGGCAATTTCAACAACTGGGCCAAGGAAAATTGGGCGACTGTCAAAAGAAAATCCATTGAAAAGAAAAAAGGTACATTACCAGTAGCCAGTGAAAACAAAAGGCATTAACTTATCAGTAAAGACTTTCTGGACAAAATTAAAAGAAGGGAGAAATTACAAGGAAGTCCACTGATTGGGCAGTAAGTGTGTTTGTTGATCTACAGACATTTTATGCGACCAAGCTGATGGTTTGATCAACATCAAACCAAACTGAACAGAGTTCTCACAACTCACAATACAGATTCATTTTTGCCCAGCGCAGTGACCCCCTTTATATTGAAAACCTACTCAGTTTCTTGGGCCTGCCTAGGTCAGAAAACATGTGATTCAACAAGCCATTCAGGTTTGGCTCTCTACCTCGACATCTAGATGGGAGGCTCATTAGAATTATACTGCCCGAGTATCTGAGTATCTCCACCCACGGCTTGAGAACTACCTTTGCGACGGTCCGTGTTTTTCTTGCAAGCGCCGGACTCGCTTGTATTATGTTAAAGCTAAGCGCTAAGCTCGGAAACTGCTCTACTCTCGACTGCACAGACCAATACATCGCTGAATCGGCCCTGAGCCTCAGAGGACAGTTTATTTTTGATGGCAACGTCCCAGCTACAGTTGGCACAAACCTGTACGTGTGTGTTAACCACTTTGTGTTTTTTCCAACCTGGTTCAGTACAACATTGGATTGGCAGCGAAACTTTTCCTAAAAGAGGGATCAATACCAACTGTCCGTGGCAAAACTGCAGACGGGGGAAATGTAAGTATTGAAAATATCATTATACTATGGGTTTCTTTGGCTGTTTAGCACTAGCCAACTCTAACATCTGAGGTCATTTTCTAGAAAGTTATTGGCCTTCCTTGCTGCAGGATCCACAATACCATTAAAACTGTTTGTTTGTTAATTTAATGTCTTTAAGATGAACTTCATCTTATAAACACTCTTAAAGAACCTGAAAGTAAAATGAGAGAATGGTTGTAGATGTTTCCAGAGTGTTCCTTGGTGATGATTTTATAGAGATTCACAAGACTTATCAGTTCAGTTATCGCTGAATCACTGAAGCCATTTCAGCTGTGCCTACTGTCCCTCGTGTAGCTGGTCTGCAGTCAAAGTTACAGTTGTGTTCCACTCAGATAATCAGAGGTTAGCAATATTAGCATGTTGTGGTAGAGGAAAGTGTTGTTTACGTCCACCTATAATTTGGCAAACTAGCACGCTATGCAGTGTATGTATGTCGGTGAGTGTCGCTGCTAGAATGAGGCCTGACCTCGGAGCAAACTGGGTGTTGTATAGCAATCACTTAATTCAGTTCAGGAGGCACATCTGACCTACTATTAAACTGGCTGCTACACCAGAAAGAGAAAAAGCAAGTTGCAATCACTCTGATGCAGCTCGATCATTAGTATTGTCAATACAATTTTTCTTGCTTCGCCAAAGTCTATTGCTCACTTGAAAAGCTCTAGGTCATGCTTAAGGATGTGAGTACCTGTGAGGTTTTTACTGAGAGAAAACATGAAATGGACTATCATCATTATTGACTGTACCAACCATGGAAAGCTTGCACTGGCCGAAGAACAAAACTGCAAAAACAGTAAAGTTCTAATGGAATATCTTAAATGCTTATGAGAGATTTGCTTTTACTCCATGTTTGTAGGCATAGGTTTGCAAGGATTATCTGTCAGATGAGTTCCCTACTAATTATAGTTATATCTGCATTTATGTTTGCAGTGTATTATTGCTTTTTGTGACATTGGAGCACATACAAAAAGCACATACATTAAATATGGCTGCCCTTGGTGTTTAGGGAAGCACATCTGGACAGTTGGCTGTGTTGCATCATATGGCTTGCCAGACGGACCCACCGAAGGGATGCACAGTTGGCACACAGCTTTCTATCCAAACTCCCCAACCTCACTTCTGAAGTATAGGTTGGTTGACCTACACTTACTTTATTAAGGGCCCAAGCAGAAAGCTAATGGATCCCTGTTGTATTTGTTCTAATTCTTCTCTTTTTTTCTCCCGTAAGTCGCACACGCCTGTAGTTTTTTTTGCCTGTAGTGGGCGCTATAACAATCAAATTGATGTTTTTGCTCATATCTCGGGAGCCATATGGCCATATTTCCCGACATTTTCAAAGAATCAAAAGGGAAAGTGAATCAAAATTGTTGGTCTGTTGTTCCGATTTTCACAAAACTTGGTATACATCATCTTCAGACCATGCGGACAAAATTTATTAAAATAATTCTGATCCGACAACCCCTTTCAATAGCATACGTCAATCACATTTGTAGGTGAATCTCATAACTAAGTTGACACTATGGCTTATATCTTCTGATGTAGTGGTTACTTAACTTGATACCACAATCACTAAGACATTCTTTAGATGCTCGCCAAATCTTTGTGTTTTAAAAAAAACAATTCCATAGGGGGTGCTACTACGGCTTATACTTGGCCCGATTTGCCTACATTTCCAAAAGTGCCAATCAGCTGGCTTGCCAAATGGCCAGTCAAAATTCAGCAGCCTATATTTGACAGTGTAAATGGCTGGTCGTCTTTAGACTCATAACCAAATATGAAAGAAATCGGCCACAAGTGGGCACTGTAATATGCACATTTACGTTTTGGCTCATCTCAGCTACCACATTGGTTAGAACAAAGCTACTTCTTTCCTCTGATTCTTTATAATTCCCCAAATCAAATGGGCCTAGAACTTCTAATTTACACCCCCTACATTTCCCACCAATTCAATATCAGACAAAGGGCAGGAAAACAAACGTGTCTTAGGCACTTCATCAGATTACAACAAAATGTAATGGGCCTTATCAAGACCATGCTGATAAAAAGTTGTTAAAAGTCAAAGTGTTTCAAAGTTTATGGGCCAATGAAACTTTAAGGTGTGGCCACTGGCTCGATCTAATTTTGTGTGGTTGTTTTTTGCTACTTATGCTAAGAAGTCATGAAATACCAATCGGCTCCCTCGACAATAATGGCTGCCAATGGGCAATCAAAGTTCAGCAGTCCATATTTGCTAGTGTGAATGGCTAATCTTAATGAAATTTAATAGACATAATGAAACGTTTTCCCCTTTTGATGTGGAGCTGGCATCAATGTTTTGGGCAGTATTGGTAATTGGATGTTAGATCTACAGCCTCATCAGAACTTCGAGCAAAAACCTCTGGAAATCCCCAAAGATAATTTGTAAATATGTTTTTAAACATAACTGTAAGAACAAACTTGTCTTTAACTATACTATATCAAAAGACAACCATGCCCATGCCATGAGTGTTTTTGGCAAAATAAGTTGGCAAACTAGCCAAATTTTGATCTGTGCTTTAGTTTTTGGTGTACTACATTACCTAAGTTAGTTATCTTGCTAGTTTTAGACCAACATAGACAAACTATGAGATGGGTTAATCAAAACAATGTAAATCAAGTCTGTTGTTTGCCATGAGTGTGTGGTGACAACTCTCTTCTCAGGCTTATTCACTTTGTCTCTTCACGTCAATGGCACATCGGATTTTTAAATGTTTCTGACTGAATTGATATATCACAAAGCATGTCATTAATTACATTAATTTACTTCATCACTTGACAGCTCTAGTTGAATCGTATCCATCAACTCCATCACTAGCACAATCTTTGGATGCTCGCCAAATTTCATGAATTATTGTCCATAGGGGACACTGCAACTTACACATTGTAATATCTCAAGAACCACTTAAAGTAACACTATGCAACATTTTGACACTTTTTGAGGTATGGTTTTATAGGCAACTAGTTTTGGTACCATCCTCAAATTCATTTTGATAGCATATGGTCATGTGAAGGACAGATAAACACCTGTGTCTTTCCCACTAGCCATCCAGGATATGCCCTATGTAGTTCTGTGTTCCGGGCTGGAATACCCTGCAAAAATGGAATAAAAGCTTTCACAGCATGACATTGCCAGCTATACTGCCAAAAGACACCAGTTAGTGTGTTGGCGAGCTTCTATCAGTGACAGCTGGGTTGTTGGTGGTGTTTGCAAGGTTTTTGCATGCCTTTGAGGAAATTAGCTTACTAGTTTTGGAACAGAACTCCTTATTGCTGCTTTAAGCTAAAAATCTGAAATTTGGTGTATTTACACGGGTCAATTTGCTCACATTTCCTAAATGCCAATTCCTAAGTGCCAATGTCCTTTTTCACCTGCGGAAGCTGTCAAATCCTTCTACCTTTTGCCACTCAGGGTTTTTCACACATTCTGTTTGGACCCTTATGATCGCCGCTTGCAGCTATGTTTATAAGTTGTCATTGCTTCTCATTTTTGAATTTGGCGTAACAGGAAATTGAATGTCCGTTTTTATGTATCATAGGCACACAGAAAACTGTCCTGCACTGATGTTTGTGTTGGCACCCCTCAACAGTTTCCTTCACGACTTCACAACCGAAGTGACCACAATTGGAACTGGAGGAGGAAGAGGAGACCCCTTTAGAAGGCAGCTCATCTATGGTCAATCGAGAGGCTCTACATGTGATCCTGCAGACTTGCAAAGCCTCTATAGGCCAAGTATTCAAGTATCTGTAACGGCTGAGCAAAGTGTATATGATATTAACAGTCAATGGTGACACCCATTTATAGTGTGTCTATCTTTTTGTAGTATGGCTTCTTTGAAACCTCACTGATGAGACAATATTTTTTTTATAATTTTGCCTATTGCCTATAAACAATCAGGACTACTGTACAAGGTGTAACATTGAATAACTTTTCAAAAGTGGTGTGGTTTTTGCTGTAGCAATAGTTCAATAAACAATAAACTTCAAGTCTATATAAACCGCTTTGTGTGCTTTCAGTGTTCAATGTTAACATGTTAACAAGTGACCCTTAAAAAAGATGAACATCACGTAATGAAAGTTAGAGGGAATTGTTATTTATTGTGTTTTTACTTACTCATATTTGTATTACAATTTATATGCATAAAAAAAGTACTGCCCCATTCCCCTTAGTAGGCTCAGTGGCCTATCGAGTACAGGCCCAGGGGCCCTAAAGACCTGCACTAAGTTAGCCCCGCTGTTTATCCTTGAGAGACCCTAAAAGATCCCTCGCAATACACAAAGGGACACATGGACCCCCATCCTGAAAGTGGTCTAGAGCTAATCTGATCCAGTGGCCTCATTAGGTCTGATCCCGTGGGGCTATTGGGGATCATTAGGTATGATCACGTGGGGCTATTGCCCAGAAGATTTGAAGCCTAGCCCAGAGTCACACAGTTGAACTTGACTTGTACTGTCCAAAGGATGGGGGAGTAATCAATCTGCACAGTGCACACAAAGTTGGAAAACGCGCATACCTGGATAAAAAAGCTTCGGTTAAAAAAAATAACAAATATAGCCCTCTTGGCTATTTCAAGAAGAAAACTCAAGGTAAATCATTAAGCAATTAAGCAAAATAATTTTTACCACCTAAGCTAAAAACCTCTCTGGCTCTCAGACCAATAATGAGCCTATAGTGAACTGACGGCTAGGTCTGTCAAGTGAAGGTTTCTCTCTCTCTGATCCTTTCAATAACTCCAAATGCCCCTGGTCTAATCATTATAGACATGTACTGCTTTAATTGTATGTTTTGCATCATATACAGTATGTTGTCCAGTATGCCCTTGACTGCCTAGCGTGTGTGTGTCGGTGACAGGGGCATATTACTCCCTGCAGCAAAATGTTTAGATTCAGATTATAAGGGTTTCGGAGGGCCTCTGGTAGTGATGGGAGATCTTCAGATTTGGAATTAGCTATAAAACTCAGGTTAATCATTTTTTTGTGCTGGAGTTGGTTCTTGCTGTGCGCACCTCTGTGTTATGTCTAGTTTGAATGTTTTGTTACTAATAAGGACTTACGATTAATTAACGTTATTAATGTTAATGAGTACATTAAGTTTAAACATACATACATTACTATGAGTTACAAGGTGTTGGCAGACAATCCTACACACCCCCTGCTTGGCACATTGACAGGTATTGTTGTTGAGAAAACATTGCTTGCTGTTGCCTACAACGTTAAAGCTGGTGAAATGGGAATAGCTTAATGGCATTTACGTTACTTGCATTTATTCAATGCCAGAAATGTACCTTTTGATAACCAGTACAGACACAAGCGATACATTTAAACAAGCGATTTCAACGTTTTTTTACATACATACACAAATCCACTCTCAAATCCACCACCTATCTCACCAGCCACCTCTCTCTCTGCTGAGTGTTCTATACTGAAAAGGTGTCTAAACTTGTCACTGGCAGACCGCTTGCCTTGTTATGTCCCCTGCAATGACACATATAGTCAATATTTTACTGACTTCAGGTGCCTTCAACCTCTCAAAAAACCTTCTCTTAACCCCTCTTACGTTTATTCTCTTCTCTTCAAGAGGTTTTAAAGCAAATCTCCCCGAAATTTCTCTCATAATAATCAGCTCACTCTGGTTTCAATGGTGGTAAAGAAAGTATTGCAAATGTGACCACATCTGTTCTGACTTTAGTGCAAGGCTAAACGCATAGCCTACAGCTAACAAGTTAAATAGAAGTTATACTTGTGAGTAGATGTTGAGTAGTATATGTGAATTTGTATTGTAATTTGTATGGATAGATATCTCTATGGATAGCTTAACTACCCATCCTTACACATGTTAATATGTGTGTTCCTTTTGTTTTCAACCATTGCTCAATACTGCAAACCCTGACTGAGCACCACTATAGCTACTTGATGTGAAAATAATCATCATTTGATGTAGACTTGCTCTGTATGTGTGGTTGGTGTAATATATGGTGTCATTAGTCATAAGTAAATGGATACACGTTGTCAAGGGATCAACTTCCTGAAATTGCAGTGATGGTAGAGTTGTTTAGAATTAAAGATGTTACAGCTAAGCCACGGAAAATATACAATACAATACCTCCTTTATTTAAATATCTAAACATCTAGAACAAGAAGATTAATTACACATACGAATCCCACAGATCAACTCAGATTCCACAGTACACTGGATTTAAACCTCGATGACCTTTCACGCTTTGAAAAATATATATTTTTTTAAGAAATGCATATACATCAGTGGAGAATGCTGAAATGCTCAGAGGTCAAATTCAAAGAGGGAGCTAATGTGAAGCATTTTAACAGTTTTCCTGGAATTCTACTGAAATATTAGATACATGTAGCATGATATTCAAAAAAACTTCTACACCCCTTTAAATTGAAGCACTGAGAAGTTGTTTTGCCTAAGCTGTGGCCCTCTCTAAAAGCCTTTCGAAGCAGACAGCAAGACAGCTAAAATGTTTCCAAAAATCAGAATGCGTTAGAGTGGGAAACATTGCAGAAAATACAATGAAGTAACACTTTATTACCACTATAAATGGTAAGCTTAAATATTATAGGGATCCGTCAAATTGAATGTAAGGTAACAAACAAATTGATAAGTGCAACTTTAAATAATAGAAATTGAATAAACAAGTTGGATGCCTGGATGCCTGCATCAAATGGAAAGAAAATAAATTAAAATGAGAGTGTGTAAGATGAAGAGAGAGAGAGAAATAGAGAGAGGGAGAAACACATGGGGAGATGGAGAGAAGAAACAGCAGCAGAGGAGAGGAGCAAAAGAAGAAGAGATCTAATGATACAGGATATCTGATTTGATCCTCATGCAGCTGTCTTTAACTTGGGGTGAAACAACCATAAAAGTTAGGCTACAGGATTCTTGCTTATTTGCTTTGATTGTGAAAGACGCACCCCCATTTTTAAAACCACCCTCTCAGATCTAAGGTTAAGGCTATACTCCAATCAATCTTGTGTGCTTACATGGCATAGCTTGAAAGTAACCAATATCCTGCCATTAAGTACCACAGCAGCACCACATTTGTATTGGGGTAGGGGAATACCTGGTATGTAAAAGGATTTTAAATGACCAGTAGGCCTACATCATATCAAATCAAATCAAATCAAACTTTATTTTTTAACGGCGCATTTCATACCAGGAGGTAACACAATGCGCCTCACAGTAGGGAAAAAAAAAGGGGGGGGGGGGGGGGTTACAAACACTTGTAAAGACACACAGATTTTTCAGAGATAAATAAACAGGAAATGACGTACTAACCATACTGGCACCGTAAAGGACTGCTCAGCATGGTTATCGTCAAACTAAGAGACAGCTGCTGGGGTGGGTTACAAACACTTGTATAAACAGGAAATGACGTACTAACCATACTGGCACCGTAAAGGAGTGCTCAGTACGGTTATCTATCTATCTACGGTTGCTATTTCGGGCGAAATTCGGTTTTCGGTTAGCTGTGGCTTATTTTCCTTGGGTATATTAGAGTAGGCTAATAGTTACTAGTACACTCAGCTATCAGGGAATAGAGTCAAATATTTAGTGGCGAAATTCGGTTTTCGGTTGGCTAATCTGTGGTTAATTTGCCTTTCCTAACAGTTTGGTGAACTGTTCTACCTTGTACTTACCTTCCCGTTGACTAAGCTATGGCTAAGAGTCCTTTCCTATTGGTCATGTCTTTTCATGCCTTTTTAGGTATTTTCTCCTACCAGCTTATTTGACGATGGCTCACAAAAGAACGCTGGAGTTTTCGAATGCAGTTACTCCTACATGCTGGGAATACTCAATTATTCTATGAAATCCAAATGTAAACTATCAGCTGGTAGCCCTGCTAAATGCATTTTTAAAGAAGATAACTGAACAACTTATTATGGCGATTGGGTCGAATCGGACATTGAGAGAACTGAGAGGTGCAAGAGGTGTCGCTGCAAAGAGGATTAAATGAGCTAGAAACTATTGTGGTAAGTTTATTTCTGTGGTCTGCTGTTTTTTGCATAAATGCCACAAATTCCAGTATGTTTGCATTTTTTTACGTGCTCTATGCCCTAAGAATGGTTGAATTAAACGCTAAATAAATGTACTTTTTTCAGGAAGCCTTATGCATAATACTGAAACAACACAGCACATATGATCCACTGATAAGGTATGCTTGGCTAACATGTTTTGTATGCATATCCTCATGATTATTTCATAACTGTAACTAGAGCAATTTAGATGAACTTCTAATCAATCTTCCTTTCTTCTCTCCAGTGAATCTTCCCCACAGAACAAGGCTGTAACAACAACATATGCTACTGAAAGGCATGTCAATGGCTTTTGCGAATGTGAATGTTGAAGTTATAATTCAGTTCAATGATATTTATGCACTGCCAAAACAATACAATTGTCTTAAGGCGCTTTACAGAGCTCAGAGCCTGAACCCCCCTACAGCAATCACAACGGTGACATGGGCAAGGAAAAACTCCCTCTTAACAGGAGGAGACCTTGGCTCATAAGGGGGCGAGGGGGGGGGCATCTGCTTGGAGCTGTTTGGAAGAGAAGAGAGGAGAAAGGGAGGTGAGAGAATCCTAAACATAGCAGATGAATTCATATACGTATCAGGATAAGTATGCAAGGATACATATGTGGCAAATTTACACAATACATAAGGAGGATTTACACATGACGCATACAAAATTGATAGTAAGATGGGGAGAGAGAATTCATAAAGTGCTCAGGAAAGTTCTAGCTGCATTCACTGCTAGAATGAATGCATGACATTGTGGTGGGGATGAGTAGGCAGAGAGTTTCTGCAAGTAGATCTGGTGGAGAGACTACAGCAGTGTCACACAGCGGAGACCGTCTAGGAGGGGAAGAAAATAGACAAAGTGAGTAGGCAGAGCTCAGTTGCCTAATATGTCTATAAGTACTTAATGGTTATGGTGATGAGGAGCAATGTTTTCACAGCCATCGCCAAATGTCACGATATAAGAGAGAGAACATTTGGATAGTCAACATCAATTTGATAAACAGATAAAGAGATACCTTTAGGTAAACAATTAACAGTAGGTAATATGGCCATTTTATCAGTAGTAATGCCTTAGCATAGTATGATGTAGCAGGAGGTGAATAGGGAGAGGCTGCCCGGCTTGGTGTGTCGGAATTTTGTTTATGATTCGTTTAGTTGAGTTCTGTTTTGTTAAGTTGGCTGACAGGTGCATGGGGATTTTAGTTACACAGGAGGGCAAAGGTGGCAGGATATAACCCCAGTGCACAAGAGGCTGGCGACAGTCGCAACATCGACCACATGCTTACCTGGGATCCGTTAAGACCTTCCTTCAGAGCACAGCATGCAGTAGCCCAATTTTATTCATGTTGTGAATTTTATATATGTTTAAAATAAAAGGTGAGTCTATCCTTGTAGGTGTATAGGTCTAATGTCCTTAACCATACATTTGTTCAATGCCCAGAGCTGGGCTTCTACAATCAAAGAAAGGGGCTACCCTATGGAGGACAGCAACAACAGATCTGATGTTGAATGATAAGGACTCCATCTTGAATTGAAGGCCAATGTGGGTTGTCTGACCTCCATTGTACAGAATCGTTTACAGTGTTTGGGGAGCTACAGAAATGTCTACATTTGCAATGAAGATCAGAGTGAGGAGCTGTGTCACAAGTGATGAGTGCCTCTATGCTCACTAAAAGCCTTTTTATATTAGATTATATTCTAATACATCATATATGTCATGTGTAATTGTACATTGCTAATGTATATGTCTAATAAATTGTATTTAACTGTATTTTATTCATTTCTAATAAAAACATTTGTGTAGCTAATTTCTGTTTGTCAGACAATCAATATAACCTACCTAAGAACACAACACCAACAGCAATAATAATATATAGTAAAAAGAATGTAATAAAAATAAACTAATCATGCCTGAGGACACATGCAGGACCAATGGGAAGGGGGTTTAGAGGAGGGGCAAGACATTGTACCTAGGGTGACCAGACGTCCTCTTTTACCCGGACATGTCCTCTTTTCGGGACCTAAAAAATGCGTCCGGCAGTGATTCCAAAATTGTCCGGGATTTTGCCTTGTCGGATATTTGTGTTTCTCTGGGTCTTTCACAAACTAGTTATTACGTCCTTACAAGTTTTGGAAAGGGTATCTCCCTTACGTTCCACCTTCTTGCAAGCTCTGACTGCAGAGAGAACTGTCATTGGTCGGCCGCCTTCCCAGTGGTGCCAGATATGATAATTATCCTCCAAATACGATCATTTTGAGCCTTTGATACGATACGCCATTTCTAATCTGGCAACTGAGCACCTTGCCGCGTCCACTAGTTGCATCGTTTACAATAGTACATGACATCTGCATGTGAATTTTTTTTTTCAAAAACTCCGTCGCGGGGGAGGGGGCGGGGTCCCGCGACGAAGTGTCCTCTTTTTCACAAACTCAAATCTGGTCACCCTAATTGTGCCACCAATCCAAGGTAATACTTTTGACCAATTGAAGAATACCTGGCAGCCCAAGGTGTGAAATGCAAATGTTCCTAGCATCTACTTTTACATGTAGCCAAAGCAGTCGATGTTGTAGGTTGGAAGCTGCGCGTTTGTGAATAAAAATAATCTAATATAAAATTAGCGAGACATATGTAATGTTAATTGTAAATGTGCTCGAGTAAGAGTGAAAAGTGTTCTGCATTAAAGTAACACTATGCAACAATTTTACACTTTTTGAGGTATGGTTTTATAGGCAACTAGTTTTGGTACCATCCTCAAATTCATTTTGATAGCATATCGTCTTGTGAAGGACAGATAACCACCTGTGTCTTCCCCACTAGCCATCCAGGATATGCTCTATGTAGTTCTGTACTGGCTGGAATACCCTGCAAAAATGGAAGAAAAGCTTTCACAGCATGACATTGCCAGCTATACTGCTAAAAGACACCAGCTAGTCTGTTGGCAAACTTCTATCAGTGTCAACTGGGCTGTTGGCGGTGTTTGCAAGGTTTTTGCATGCCTTTTAGGTAGTTAGCTTGCTAGTTTTGGAACAGAACTCCTTATTGCTGCTTTAAAACTACTCCTATAAGTACAATGTATCGGGAAACAAAATACTAAACTATATGTAACTGAGTAACCATAAGGCGTTACTACCCTCCTCTGAGTATATATCAGCAATAACGTCACTCTTGTAAAAGTCAGTGCATTCGGAAACGACCTTGCCATGCAGTAGGTGACTTAGGGTTGAGCATATGCAGATAGCGCTCTAACTAGCCTATTGGTAATAATAGTCTATTTTAATATTAAAATGCTTATAGCATATGCAGATAGCACTCTAACTAGCCTATTGGTAATAATAGTCTATTTTAATATTAGAATGCTTATAGTATGAGATACTCATGTCCTGTTTGTGAACTTCTCATCTACCATTGACCTGCCCTCTGATAATTCCTTTGCTCGTGACTGTCCTTGAAAACTAAAATCTAAAAGGAATATCCACCAATATAGCTACAAAACTAACAGGTATTCAGACTGATCCTGCCAACCTCAATGAATATACTTGTCACATTTAGCACAATAAAAAAAAAAAATTGTCAAAAGCTTTGTCTTTGTTCACACCTTTCTAACTATGCCTTTACCTGTACTTGTTTGTCCTTTAGTGTGGAGAAGCAGCGACGGGAGCTGGAGTGCCGCTATATTGATGACCTGGCGGACTTGCTTTCAGACCACATGGGCGACATTGCCAGCTTGAGTGTCAAGCCAGACAAGTGCCACATTCTCAAGAGTACTGTGGACCAGATCCAGAACATCAAACGCAGAGAGCAAGGTACAATAATCAGGAGAAGAATGTACATACTTACAGAAGATTCTCTTTTACAAATGAATCCAAATTATTGATGAAGTTCAATCACATAACGATTGGATCATTTTGGTGTTCAAAATGTAGGCACCATTTTCTTGAATACATTTTTAGAAGGTGCCATGTTACTTCTGCATGTTAGTCATGCCATTGTAAAGAAGTAGTAAACCACGGATATACCTTATGTTATATATATGTTATATACTATATATATATATATATATATATATATTAGTGCTGTCAGTTTAACGCGTTATTAACGGCGTTAACGCAAACCCATTTCAACGCCGTTAATTATTTTATCGCGAGAATTAACGCGAGAGATTTAAAAAAAAAAAAATAATAATTATTATTATTATTTTTTTTTGATTAACGTTCTTTTTGGCCTCGCAAACTGTGTAGTAGGCTAACGTTACAGTTTGAGTGAATGGTGAGCGCCATACGGCGAAATGGATGATAACCTTCTGAATGGAAAGTTTACTTTTAAAAGTTGTGTTGTGCAAAAGAAGCAAGCTTCACTGTTGTCTGAAAATGTCAACAGGCAGCTGGCTGAAAGCAAAGAAGTAGTAGGCTTACCTTTTATTGGTAACCTAACTGTTACGGTTCATTGTTTCTGAAATAAGAGGCCTGACTGCTATGTTCCCAGCAAACTTGGAAAAAAAAAATACAATAATAAGCCATGGTTTAACTGCACTATAGGCTGAGTCCTTGTTTACCTGAAATGTGCACTTTATAATTTTATTTTGTACCGCCCTATTTGGCAATGTTGGTTTTCAATCAAATAAAACATTTGCATAAAGCAAGCCAATCCACTTTTCCATGTTGATAAGGGCATTAAAAAAAAAAAAAAATGATGGAAAAAATAAATAAATGAAGGGACATTTAGAATAGATAAAAATGTGCGATTAATCGCGATTAATTTTGAGTTAACTATGACATAAATGCGATTAATCACGATTAAATATTTTAATCGTTTGACAGCACTAATATATATATATAACATCTAACATACTGTATGTTACCTATATGTTAAGGCTGTTCTTACCATATTAGCCCTCAACAGTGGGGCAGGAGATCCAGGCACTTTAGTGATGCTCAGATATTTTTTTTTTTTTAAATATCTTTAAGCTTCAGCACAAGTCTTTTACAATATGATTGGCAGTACCAGAGACACTGAATTAGACACTACACAGTCCTCCACAGTCCTCCACCAGACACACCTGTCTGTGACACACCTCTCTGTGATACCTTTGCCTCTTTCTTTACAGAAAAGGTAGCGGCCAACGGTAGCCAATTCTCTGAACCACTCCGAGACAACCAGTGTACCCCGCTTAAGAGTGCACCACTCTCCCTGCTCAACCCTCTAGCTAAGGGCAAGGCACCTGGAAGCCAAACATGTAGCAGTCCTACTCCATTCTCTTTTCTGTCTCCCTCAGTCAATGCATCACTGCAGTGCTTCACCTCCTCCATTCACCTCTCTCACTGAGAGAGATATCAAAACTCAAAACTGACTTGTAGCCATTCTAGTACATATTTGTTGGGCCCCATTTCTACCAGCCATGAACGGCCCCTGTTGCTGATGGGCTTGAAGTGTTGTGTGGCAAGGACTAATGTCCAAATCCCATGGCCTCTATCCAACAGAATATCAAAATTAAAAAAATCACCTCTTCATCTTTCACCCCAACTAAAGTGACAATAAACCTGGGTCATGACTGATGGCCAGCTATCCTTCTCCATCCATGTTGCATCTGTCTCCTCAAGTGGCCACTCTTAAAGCCCAACTGATTTAGATCAAGGAGGTCATTCTGTGAGAGGAATTCTGAGACCTGTTTTAAAACTGCGCTTTCAATAGCCTTAATAAATAGGAAGGGAAGTAGTGAGTCCTGCTGATAGTGATCAGTTTGAGCAGGGTTGAGTGAAGGCCTTTTGAGAAAGGAGGTTACCCAAGCCTGTTTGAATGCGGTTGGAAACATTCCTGAAGCCAGTGAAGCATTTATCATGTTTAAATTGCTGGCACAATGGTTGGAAATATGGCTTGGAGGAGTCTGGTCAGAAAGGGATCTAGCAGACATATAGTAGGGCTACAAGTCAGGAGTTTTGAAACCTCGCTCTTAGTGAGAGGGGTGAATGAAGGATGTGATGCACCATTGACCAGGGGTGACAGAGAAGGGCTTGTAGTAAGACTTCTACATGTGAGGCTTTTTGGTGCTGATATGAGTATGTGGTTCTTGGCGGAATCTTTGATGAAACGCCAAAGTTGTCTTCTTGGTCCAAGTTAGATTGCAGAGAGTAAAGCACTCGGAAAGTAGCTTAGCGAAAGAATCAGTTTATTCCAACGCGCAGCACACTAACCTCGGATAGTCACATCCTTCTTAGAATCTTTCAAAGATCTTACAGAAGTACATAAGTTATATAAGGTAGAGTTAACATATTAAACAATGACAAGCATATGGAAGGGGGGTGGGTGTCTGGGGGTCAAGGAATGTGTGAATGTTAGGCAAGGAGGGGGGTGTCTAGCTTAACCAAGGACTATCTAAATGCTAAATATGTCAGGCTCCAAACATCAACTCTAGCGGCCTGGCCCCAAACATAGACAAAGGCCAGGAACCAAGCCTGAAGGCTCTGGCTTCAGAATCCTGGTGTTATTCAAACTGAGTGCTGGTGTCTATTTGAGATATGGTCTGGTATGTGAAATGATGGTCTTATATGTGTGTGAGTGTGGGAAGGGAAGCGGTGTGATATTGACCGGACGACACAGAGAAGTCAATGTGGTACCACTGCTACGTGTTTGGCTTACAGGTGCTTTGGTCTCAGCTAGAGACCTGAGCAAGGAGAGTGGTGTGTCCTTAACTGGGAGAGACTGGCACAGTTTTGAATGAAGATTAGGTCAAGTTCTTTACCAGCTTTGTGGGTTTAAGGGGTTCAGAAAAGAGGTGTTTGTGGGTGAGGACTGTTGCAATTACTAGAGACATAGTGATACTTTTTGCATTTACCAGAGATGACAGGAAGAAGTGCTTAAGGTAAATAGGGCAGTTTGACTTGTCAGCAGAGGCCTTGCTCAGTCAACAGCTTTTAATTTGTTCCGCACCTCACAAAGCTTCTTCTCTGTGATCCAAACACCTCAACAAATGGTACACATTAACTCCATAAGGGCTATTATGGAAACCTAATTGACCTATGGAGACATGATTTACTGACGCTCGAGAAGACAGTTAGCCTACTGTTTAGGGGTGTGTATCACTTTCGGAGTTGATTGCATTTTGTTGCGCTTTCCATTGTTTATTATGGCAAACTACTGAGCTACCCCGGAAGTTGCAGAGTTTAGCTCACTTTTATACCACTGTCATGAATACAAATTGCACTTCGAGACCTCCTAATGGACAGTGTATACGTGTATTTGTTGACAAGCTGAAGGATTTGGAACCGGCAAAGACAACGGCAGAAGCCAAAGAAGCATTTAGACTGACAAAGTAACATCACAAAATTTTACCCAAATATGACTATGATTTTGCATGAAATACTGCTTGCATTTTCAGCCCATATACATTGTTTTCTAAACGTTTGAATATGGAGTATGTGTAATCTAATAAAATGTTGGCAACATGCTTAATATACAGTACATTGGACAGTAATGTATTACAAGCTAGGTGGGTTTTCAAGGTTACAAAAGTTTATTGGCTGAAATTGACGAAGACTGATCAAATGTTTTGACGTGAGATTAATTTATTTGGATGCTAGCCTGAGACAGGATAGGTCAATCACTTTTGGCATCTGGAAACACTTCAGATCTCCGTGAGACAGGGATGACAGCCTTTGTCAAATTCTTTCATAAATAACATCGGCAGGGATATTTACGATGAAAACTAGCGAGTCTGCAAATTTCCTAACTCAACCAAACATCAAGCAAGCGCAACACAAGACATAGCAAGACAGCTACCAAGTTATTACTGACTAGTCCAACAGAAAGAAGGCCAGCTCTGCATCTGACTTACTCGGTTACTTGTTCGGTCTCTTGCCGATTGTGGTTGTTGTATCTATATACAACAACCACAATGCACAACTGGCTGGAGACAGCCGCAACACACTCCACTATGTTGTTCATGTTTTAATGAGCCAACACCCACAACACAGCCTGCAGCTTTTGTCTTAATCCACCCACTGACTGAGGTTCTGTGGAGTGGGAGGACAACATAAGTGGCTCCAACAATGAATTGAATGCAGTTAGCGTCCATAGACCAAACTTCTCTCCAGCTGATCTTCCTCGTCTCAACACCATGCCGGTTCCTCCTTTGCCACCTTCTTGCTTGTGAACAAAGCTAGTTATCATATGCCTCCTCTCCTCTGTACCTGCCCAGTGTGACCTTGTGTGTGTGACTACTGGATCCTTAGACTGTGGCGAAGTAATCTACAGGCTGGTCTGTGCACATTGCCATATTCATGACTCAAATGACATCGTGACAAATTTCTCCACCTCTGAAATACACAGTCAAAGGCCAACTTACGTGTGACGAAACCCCAGAAGAAGAAAATCATATATTACATAAACATAATATTAAGAAAAGTCAGAAATACAAGCCTGACTGTGACTGGAAGGGTTTAACAATACAGCAGTATTGAAGTAGGTATACAGGGCATTGGGTCACAGAACTTATTTAGTCAGAAGTTGATTTGGGCGAGTGATGGATAAGTAAGATTATTATAGAAAGTGAGCTATAAGCTGTGTTTCATGTGTTGTTCTTTCTTATACAACTCAGTGTGTTTTTAGCTTTGCCCTCTGCTTTAACTATCATAATAAGGAAATGGCTATTCTGTGTCATTATGTTATTGTTATGTGTCTACTTTGTTATTGTAAAATTCAGTTTAAAAATGTTCTGCATTGATGATATAGCAGAGAAATGAATGTCATGTGCTGAGAAATGTCTAAAAGTGTTCAGGAGAGAATCAGGCGAGGTTACTTTAATTTGGTTCATGCTTTTATGTGTCAGAAAAAGCAGAGAAAGCAGATCTGGTTTCTCCAGATGATGAGGTGCAGAAGAGTGACATATCTTCCAGCAGTCAAGGAATGGTGGAAAAAGAGGCTCTAGGACCACTGTTATTAGAGGTGAGCAATTGTCTGCTGATGTTCATAGCCCTGTTCCATTGAATTTGGGGCGCTGTGGTCTTGTGTGAGAGTTTCTTCCAGATGGGTTTCACTCACCTCTTGTTGTGGTGCTGTGTGTCCTTCTCTTCATTTTTCTTCCAGGCCCTGAATGGCTTCTTTTTTGTGGTGAATCGAGAGGGTCGTATTGTCTTTGTGTCTGAGAATGTGAGCAGTTACCTGGGTTACGCCCAAGAAGAGCTGATGACCTCCAGTGTCTATAGTATCCTCCACGTGGGGGACCATAATGAGTTTGTGCGTAGTCTGCTCCCCAAGAGCTTGGGTGAGTCTCTCTGTCTTTTCCTTCATTCTTTCTGGATAGAAGTTTAATAGAAGTAAGAGTGAGTGTTTCCCAATCAACCAAGAAAATGAATTCCTGGAATACTACCTTCTCACCTGTCAGCTTTCAGTATCTTGGCATCAGCAGGGCACATTTTTTTTAACATTACTTAAGGAAAACAATTTCCAAATGAATGTATTGTTTAGATTTCTCTTTTTCTTTCAGTGTCTTCCCTTGTTTTCCCCTAAATCATTCTTTAAAGGGATAGACAAGATTATATATTTTTTCATCTGCTAAAGTAGATGACCAAGAGTGGCAAAAAGGCGCAAGAAACAAGACAGTGGTCTTGCCTTACCTAATTTGAATTGTAATGTACCACCACTGGGTAGCTAATTAGCAGAATATTTGTATGTGGTGCATGGCTCCTGACACTGACTGGTGCCAGCCAGAAGCTCACTCATGCTACTTGTCCTTCCATGCTGCAGTCTGTCCTCCCCACATCCCATCTGTGAGATGCTCCAACCCTTTAGTGCAATCGTCACTCAAATCAGATAACACTTTCAAATATCCTTCATATCCCCCATACTCATATTCATAATAACCACCTACTTCCACCATCTCCACTGGACTCAGTATTTCCATTATGGGAAGCCAAAGTCATCAACTTTGTCCATGACGTATTTGTAATTGTAAATGTCCCACATTTCTTATATGCTGGCTATGAGTCTTGAGCAAGGCCTTGCTGCCGTGCCCCGTAATAGCTGTTTTCTGAACCATTCTGATACTCACCCTCACAAGTAAGCAAGCTGATGCTTTAGCCTTTGCCTCCCTAATTAACGTAAGAGAACACTGCCCATCAGTAAAATAATGATGGCAGACTAAATAAGTCAAAGACCATAGACCAATAATGCGAAGACCATAATTCAAATTCATCGCATATCATTCGTCTGATGGGTCCTTTGCAGTGTAGTGCTTAATGTGATGCTTTGTTGCCTTTTTGATTTTCCCAAACTCGCTGTGCACACTTTCTTCTGCACTGGCCTTTTCTTCCTCTGCCTACAAAGCAGGGATTTTCAAATGCCCCTAATGAGCCCAAATGCCCCTACTGAGCCCAAGCCCAACTCTTCCCCTGGCCATGTTCAGTGAATGTTCTTTTGCTCATTTTTATCCCAGCTCTTATTCTTTGAGCTTATGAAAGATTAATGTGGTATAACGTATCCCCTGCACCTACTGATCTTGTTTTGAATGGTTTGTGAACTGAGTTGTATCTGGTAATTCACATTGATCCCATAAATCCTTCATTTTTCAACATTTTAGCAATGTACGCAACTGTTCTGTAGAAAGAACAATGGATTCGACTTTTTATTGCCCCAAAAGGTGTTGTGTGTTTTGGTTGTGTGAACAAACAAAACACAGCAATGGAAACATGCTTTTTGTTTTTTCAAAGCAATGTTTTGGTTTTCCTGGTTTTTCATCATTTTTGGTGTCAACATTTCAGTCTTGAAGTGTCTTTATGCACATTAGCACCATCTCCATGCTAAGTTTCCTCCTGAATATCCTCAGAAACCCTAGTTGTGTGTGTGATATTTGCAGTGAACATTCTCTTAGAAACCATAGTTGTGTGTGTGATATTTGCAGTGAATATCCTCAGAAAGCCTAGTAGTGTGTGTGATATTTGCAGTGAATATCCTCAGAAAGCCTAGTTGTGTGTGTGATTTTGCAGTGAATATTTTCTTAGAAACCCTAGTTGTGTGTGTGATATTTGCAGTGAATGGAGTGTCATGGCCTCAAGAATCAGGGCGGAGGAACAGTCAAACCTTTAACTGTCGTCTGCTGAAGAGGCCACCAGACGAGGCCGACTCGGATAATCAGGAGGCACGTCAACAGTATGAGTCCATGCAGTGCCTCACTGTGTCTCAGCCTCGCTCTGTGCTGGAAGAGAGAGAAGGTAAGAAATGTCTTGTGTGGCAGGAGGTTGAGATATAATATGTCCAGTAACAACATAAAGAAGGGGGCAAAATATAAGTCATAACCAACAATATTTATTGACTGATCTTGAAAGTATTGGCTTACAAAAGCAAAATAAGTCATCACATAGAAAATAACTCGGTGTTAGCGCAAGTAGCGAACATTCACACTGTGAAAACTATGAAAAGGGACAGTGGTATAGAAATACAGACCGTGTTCACAGCCTGCTAGCCACGATTTTCTTTCGTTCCAATTCCTGGAAAATCCTCGTGTGTAGGATTTCCCTAATAGGTCCTAATTGTTTTGTGGTCAACTTATCTTCATTAGTACGCCGACTAAAAGGAGTTTCTTTCAAAGAGCGAATCGAGTTGTTGCACTGAACGTTAGCCATCTTGACAGAATGTGACTTGATTAAAGCCTTATGACGTCCTTATACACAGTTTCGTATGACGAAAGTACGGCGGGGCGAGCCCTCCCGGAAGCCATAGAGATTGTATTGAGAGCCCTGTTTTTTGAAAAAGTGGATTTACAATGAGAGTCTATGAGAGAGTTCTTGGGCGATTTTTATTTCGCCCAAAATCGCGCCAAAAGGGGCGGGGCCATTTGAAACACGACTTTAGCCTGATTGGACAATGACGGATCAGAAGATCTAGTGGTAGAATTTTTTTTTCTCCTTTTCCCGTTTGGCAGTGCATCGCCCTTATGGACAAACAGCCCCTGGACACAGGTGCATGTATGTGTCCACACTGTGTAATTTGTAGAATTCCAGAGGTGAATATTGTGCTCAAAGAGCATCGTTGGTTTGATAAGAACTGGCCGAAACATTGTTGGTAAATTGAACCATATTCGAAACATGATTGTGTTAGCCTACGGAGGAGGAGTGGGAGTATGATGAAGAAATGGCCAAGGACTTCACTGGCTTCACAGTGATCAATTTCTTCATTTCTTCAGAGACAGTTAAAACACCATTGTGAGTATTTAAATGCTTCCCATGTTTGGTCTCTGCTAGTGGTTAACCCTTTACTTAAACCCTTTTTGCACAGATCTGCAGAGCTGCCTCATCTGTGTTGCCTGCCGAGCACCCCGTCCACCACAGGTCCCTGTTAGTACAGAGTCCTTCATCACAAAGCAGGACCCAACAGGTAGCCCATTTGAATGCCTGACCTGATGCCTAACACTTGCCACATTGTGCCTGGAATAGTGGATTAGATGCCTTTTGTATGGCACTGGGGAACTAAGGCTGGAAGCATATTGATCAACGACTTTAAATGTTAGTATCACACTGGTAGTAACATACAGCTCCAATTTGGTGTCATTCAGTGACCCTGCTACAGCCGAGCCTAAAGTTATTCAACAGTGTTAAACCATAAGGTATTTTGGTGATTTAAGAGCAGTTTAATGAAAATATGTCAATTAAGGAAACAGTCAATGAATGTTTGATGGCCTCATATTTGAGTGACTTTGAGAATCAGAATAAACCAAAAGAAAAAAAACAGTTGCATATCCATCAAAATATCCATCAATAGTTTGAGTCTTTGATTTAGAACATTTTTATTTGATATTTGATAAGGCTAGATGAATCAATCATTCAATCAATCTATCAATTAATTTATTTATTTGATCAAGAGGGACAGTGTGCATTCATGAACATTAAAATGTAAATGCACCCAATTATAGCCAAAAGGCTAGTTTCCATTGGCAGTCCCCCTGCCAGAGTGAAAAAAGGCTATACAACCTAAAAAATAGGCATTAACGTATATATATCAAACATAACATCAAAAATAAAATAAAATAAAATCCCAATATACAAGCTCCACTTAGTCCTTAACCATGGGTAGAAGGGAAAGAACAAAGTGGTAAACAAAAATAATTCTACTGCTTACCTACTAATGATCACATGTTTTTGTTATTTATCAACCATGTTTTGAGAATTCTTTTAAAGCAGTTGAATGAGGTTGATTCTCTAATGTTCTGTGGGAGATAGTTCCATTCCCGGGCTGACCTAACTGAGAAGACCGACTGTCTAAATACACTTTTTATGTGTTATTTGTATGTTCCATTCGTAAAAATCATGTTATTTTCATAATAAAAGTCACAGGTCTATTATGCCATACAGAAATAGATGTATTAGGCTAGAGCTAAAATAGAGACTTTACTGTAAAAACTTGACTGTAAAATACAACATTGAAACACTTAAAATGAACTAAAATGAAAAGATGGTTCTTTTGGTTTATTCTGCTTTTACAATTTTCTGTTTGTTTCTGCATCTCAGCCTTTTTCAGTGTGGTATTTGTATTTTTGTAGATGTCAGTACTTTTCAATACCAAATTACTGTCTCTGTTTTGGTGTGGAAGGGGTGGGGTTTGATGGGGCGGGCAAGAAACATATGTTTTGCATAGATCCTGTGGGAAACGCACAAGAGGTGCGGCCGGATGTAGGGGGATTGTAAGAAGAAGAAGAGAAAATCCCACATTAGACTGTTCAATGGCACATCTCATCCACAAAGAAGAATTTCCATTGATAATTTGACACTTGATGAGAAACTACAATACCTAGCCAAACTAGACACTTTCAGGATGAATTATTGTCCATACATTGTGTGTCCTTGGTGAAAAAATGCCATAATATCATCCACCTAGTTAATGTTATGATAGCAGACTGGCGTTAGCTTTTTAGAGACTGGCTTTAGAGACTGGCTTTAGAGACTACTTTTGAGACTACTTAAAAAAAAAATACCAAGCCATTTTGGAGAAGCAGCATATAATGCCTTCTGTGTATACATTGCAAACCGTGGTGAACAGAGACCTTTCCAGGAACACAGTGATCCCAAGCACACATCCAAGTCAACCAAAACTTTTCATCTCATCCAAAAATGTTGGCATTTAAATCGAGCAATGGCAGCATGGAAACCACACTGACCTGTAATCTTTTGCATGTGAGGAGTGGGCCAAGATACCAGTTTAGTAGTGGCATGACTTTGTGAGTCCGTACCAAAGAGTGTAAGAGTGTAAAGGGCACTCTACAGAAAACTGACTTTTGTGTGTTGAATGATTTTGCACATTTGCTTTTTTGACCCAAATTCGATTTGATCCACTTGTAAACTCTTTTTTGGCAAATTTGTCAAATAAACTTTCTTTGACAATTTATTAAGGCATTAGTTGATATATTTCTATGTAACTGTTAGGAGTTAATAATTTAATAATTTTCAGTTCAGCTGTATGTATTATTGAACTACCCACATTATCAATGCTGTTACTCAGATAGCTTGCATATCCTACAGGGAAAATAATCTCCATAGAGACGAGTGCTCTAAGAGGCACTGGTCGGCCGGGTTGGGAGGACCTGGTCAGGAAGTGCATCTATGCCTTTTTCCAGCCGCAGGGCAAGGAGTCCTCCCATGCCAAGAAGCTCCTTCATGAGGGTAAGGACCACACAGCTTGTTTTCTTTCTTTTTTCATATTTTTGGCTGTGCATTGATTTGTTTTCACATTGATATTGTTTGCTGTCTGCCTGTCACTAGCCTCAGTTGGTTTTATTTTGGATGTTTATAACCAAAGAAAGTAGGATTGATTATTTAAGTGTATTTGTCTCTTGGTAGTGATGACCCATGGCACAGCCATCAGTCCACTGTACCATTTCACACTCAGTGACGGAACTTCTCTTAGTGCCCAGACACGTTGCAAGTTCTGCTGCCCTCCCAATCCTGATGTACAGCCCTTCATCTTGGGCATCCACACCATTGACAGGTACATGTCCAAATCAGTCAGGATCTCAGCAAAGAGAGCACAACCAGATCAGATTCTAAGGTTCAAATCAAACTTGGTGTTGTATTTCAAATGACCCAAAGATTTCAGGGCCTCTCTTAGTGAAGGTGAAGTAAAGTGTTCATATCTTTTCTTCTCCCATTCAGGGAACACAACACTTCTAGCTCTCAGGAACACGCTACCCCTAGCCTTCCCCCATCCCTCAGCAGTCCCAGCCAGTCCCTGTGTCGATCCCCTGCTGTCCAACCAGCCAGTGACATTGGCACCAGCCTCCATCTGAACAATGGCAACAGTGCTACTACAGGCCCTGCCACGCCCACTAGCCATGGAGGGTACCTGACCCCAAACCGTGTTTGCCCCCAGCAAGTCAGTAGCCCCTCTCCGCTGGGGAGTCCCCTCACAGTAACCCCTACCTCTTTCATGTCTCCCAGACCTCCGCGAGGGAGCCCTGGTCTGGGTAGTCCTCGTGTGCCTGCAGGGTACGCTTTTTCCCCACCTTCTTCTGGAGCAGGTGGCATGCCCTCTCCAGCAGGTATGCTGGCCCGCCAGCAGGTAGGTGGTGAAGGTACAGGTACCTCCGTAAGCTTCTACCTGTCCTCTCCCCCTCCCTCACAGCAAACACTCACCCCCAGTAGCTCCCCTACGTGTTCACCCCATGGGAAACCCATAGAGGAGACCCGGGTTGGGGATAGTGGCTCCAAAGTAGCTGTGCTGGGCACCTTGAAGCTCCAGCTGCTGGACGGGGCAGTGTTGGTCTCAAGTAGCCAGTCAGCCAATCAAGACTCATCTCCGCCTCCACCTCTATCTGCCCAGTGCCCTGCCTCACACAGTACGCTGACGGAGCGCCACAAAATTTTGCACCGTCTCCTGCAAGATAACAGCCCTGGGGACCAGGCTGATGCCAACAGGAAGGAGCCTGACATCAAGAAGGAGCCTCCAGCCAGCCCCAGTCTGCTGACTCTCCCCACCTGTGGCTCCAGGGAGCCTCAAGACCACCAGTTGTTGCGCTTTCTCCTCGACACAGATGAGAAGGACCTGGGAGACCTGCCCCCACCAGCTGCTCTCAGCCTGCAGACAGTGCGTGTGAAAGCAGAGAAGAAAGGGAATGGAGAGACCGAGAGTGCGTGCGCTGCAAGCACAGCCATTAACTCTCCTAAAGCAAGCAGGAGGCCCAGCAGCTCGGTATGGCACAGTGTACACATACACACAAACATATCTTTCTGGGGAATATGAATGCTAGCGTTGGTTATTAGTTGTTGTATCTATCTTTTGTGGCTCTTGATGCCATAAACTTTAGCTTTTACTTCATTTTATGCAGTTTTTTTATTGAAATTATTGATTGATATTTTTGTTGATGTGTTTATCTGGCTAATTTTCCTAACAGACAAAAAATAGTGCAAATCCACTGACCACACTATTTAATGTCTTTTAAGCATAAATTGCATGTTTAGCGTGTGGCGAAATTATTGTTGCTGTTGTTGTGTAATTAGCACTTCCTATGGGGGCACAGTCTAGACTTTTCCATGGCAAGATCGCTTGTGTGAATGAGCGCCATGTCTTAGATGAACTGGCTTGTATGTTTGAAACAGTTTGACATCATAATTCCTTGAACAAGTTTTCGTCAATAAGGATTGGAAATGGTGCACACTAAGTTTTGTGAGAATCAGATGAATGGCCAAAAAGGGGTCTGAAAAAGTGGGTCAAAAACTAGAAAATGGCTGGGAAATGTGTTACTAAACTAAAGCAAAGATTTAAATATGCTTATTTTAAACCAGCACAGTGAGTGACAGGCAGATGTAATTACAATGGGCTGGGATCTGGGGCATCTCAAGAACCTCTTTTACAAGTTTTTTGTCTTTGCATCTCACAGATTCTCCTCAGAGACTTTTACAAAAGAAAAACGAGAATTAATAATATAGCCGAAAGCAGCATTTTGGATAAATAGAAAATCATACAGCATGTCACATATTCATATTCAGCATGTCTAAATCTGTTGCTTACTCCAAAACATGAATAATATAGGTAATATATGTTAAATGACAATGGAATGCCTGTGAGTTTGTATCAAAGAAACATTTAAAAAAATAAGAAACCTTGCACAGCCTACTTTTAAATGTGTATAGTTAGAAACTAAATATATTTTTAGAACATAATTAGAACATGCACATTTCAGTCTTAGAGTCAAAGGACAGCCCTTGATGACCAACTAATTTGCAAACAGAGCATAACCAGGGTTGGGCAGTAACTAGTTGCAAGTAATTACATAATTATATTACAAAATAAAAATTGGAATCTGAATTATGAATAAGAAACATGTAATTAAATTACAGTTACAATTAGATTACAAAGGAGTTACTTCTGAATATATTATTTTTGGTAAAAAGGTTCTTTCTGTTTCTGTTGCTTGCATCTTTTCGCCGTCTAGACAGTATCCATTCGTTTGGCAGTATGCCCTCAAATAGTGTAATCGCTGTAAGTGACGACACCTAGTGAAAAATAAAGCCTGACATATTAACAGTATTAAAATTTGGAGTGGTAATGGTGTAAGCTCATCTACAATTTGACGTTGTCTTTTGAGGTATACTAAAACATGCTAAAATAAACTTTTAAAACATGTGAACTGCTGCCCCCTATTGTACATGACATGTAGAGCAAGGGAGCAGCAGTTACATGTTTTTGCAGCAATTACACATTTCAACTTCAAATTGTAGACTTATAATATGTTCTTGATAATGTAAGGGTTTCATTTTCAATGAAAGATATCTCAAGGTTACCTGTCAGTTTCAAGGACAATTTCAGGGTCCAAAAGACAATGTATATATGTCTAATATTGATTCAGTGAGCTTTATCCTGTTGCTGAAATGCACTTTGCATACAAGGAAGGATGTTTTGTCAATAGAACAGTTTAGTGGTGACATTAATCGTTCCAAATTCTGCAATGTGTGCTTGGATCCCAGTGGACTTAACTTGTGGTTATAGTGTTTATGATTACAGTTCTTGGTGATGTACATTACTCAAATCAAACCCATGCTTTACTCTTTTTCTGTATGTGTGTGTGTATGCAGCACTCTTCTACTTCTGACCTGGACACACTCAACCAGCTGCTTCCATCAATCGGGGCTGTTGGAGGGCTAAAGACAGCAGAAGAGCAGGGGGTCCCCCCTCCTGCCGAGGACGATATAACAAAGAGTGTCAGTGTCAAAGAGGAGCCTCCTGGGACCCCTGGCCGTGGTAAGACCAAACTCAATGCACTACTTGCCACTATCAAAAGCTGCTTTTTTTGGCAATGAGCACTGGTGATTTTGTGGGATTGTGAACATTAGATGTTAACTAGATGTGCATTTCCTGAAGGAAATACTAGTGCTCGTAAAGCAAGAAATAAAAATAAAATGTAAAACAAATATAAAGTAAAATATCAGAAAGTTGAAAATATATTTTATGTATGCACACAGAGAGAGATAGAGAAAAGCAAAGCTGTGTGATTGTAGGGAAGAAGCAGTCAACCTGTAATGCTGCAAAGTTTGTACATACTGCAAATTGAGGATTCTTTGATAGAAGCTAATTTTAAGCGCACAGTTGCAGAACCAGAAGTAATTTTTTATTTATCAATGTCTTGACTATTTCCGAATCTTTTTGCACCTTGTTTGATTGATAAAAATATGAGTTTTCCTGGAAGACGTGTCAGTTTCTCGGTGATTCCAAACTATTCAATGGTAGTGTATGTCAGCGGTGGACAGGTGAACTGGGTTGTGGCTTAGTGTTGGAAGAAGCACACGCTCTTGAACGTGGCCAAAGCAAAGGAGATGGTTATGAACACGCACACCATTTCCATCTTGGGAGAAGAGGTTGAGTTGGTGGAGGGACACACATACCTAGGTGCTCACCTCCACAACAGACTGGACTGGAAATATACCACTGAGGCAGACTCTACTTTTGAGACGAAGCTTAGGAACCGTCAATGTGCGCGGCAAGATGTTGCATATCTTTTACTAACCTGTTGTGGAAAGTGCAAGTTTAACTTTAGGCATTTGGCAGATGCTTTTGTGACAAAACATATATCCCCCTGTCCCCATGCAGTGTTCAGCGATGGATCCACTGCTCAGAGGCACGCTCCATTTGACTTCTGCAGTCCATCCACTCCCACACAAGTGCAGGTCCAGAGTCCTGTAGTAGGACCAGGCCAGGGCCAGACAGACCTCGACCAGCAGCCCAAAGGTAGCAGCAACCCGTCCTCAGAAACTGCATCCATCAACACATTTAGTGCCGACTCAAATATACTCACTTTATATTGTGCCCTTTGTAACCATGGGAAACGATTAAAGCAGCAGAACAAATATATTAGCAGAACAGTACTTTCTTGGAACAAATTATTCTAGTTTGCTTTAAATGTGTCCCTGGATAAATAAGATCCATTGTGTGCCTATATATATATTACCTTTTGCAGCTTCCACAGTTTATGGTATGCATATCAATGAGCAATGGTAAAGAGCACCAGGATATGATCTTTTCTCAGATTAAATATGAATTAATATCATTTCATGTGAGGATTAGAAGTGGTATATAAAAGTATATAAGTATACACAATTGCTCTACATTTTATTGCATTTCATGTACAATCGGGAATCGGGAATCGGGAATCGGGAAATTCTGTAGGTTTAGTGGTTCTTGTGATTGAGAGGTAAATGTGTCACAGCTTGGGGCTGATTTGTTTCAAATTTGGTACATAACTTATATATGCCAATATGAATGTGCCTACTAAATTAAATAGAATTCAAATTGGACATTCACCTTGGGATATATTGAGTGGATCAAGTTTTGTTCATTCAGAAAGTGAAAACAGGACCATTTCTTTTAGCGGTGTTCAGGGACGTTTTGTTATAACCCATGTGGTTCCTCAGATATTAGCCAAAACGTGAATGTGGTTGTTATAGCACCCCCTAGTGATAAGAATGGGTCATTTCAAGGGCGACCGCCACCGTCGGTGCGTGACCTGCCTAGGCAGGGACCACGCAGAGGGCGCGCTTTCGGGCAAAGCCCCTGTCTGTTCCATCTGTGCTAGCCTCCCGCTAGCTAAGGCTACCAGGCGCCTTGCGTTCTGGAAGCGCAAGGACGCCGAGGAGACTGCACTGGTTTCATCCGGGGCTAACGCCCCCGTAGGAATGAGTGCGTCTTCAGCCTTGGACTTGGTGAGCGTGAGCAGTCGCCTTGCAGCGGCAGCTCCGCCCCCGGGTCTCTCCCCGTCTCCGCCGCCTGTCAGCCCTGGGGCTGCGGGCAGCGAGGCTGAGGAGCTTCAACCAAGCGGTGTCCAGCCTGAACTCGAGCTGGACATCAGCCTGGATGATGATAGTCTGCTAGACTTCTCCGATGAGCACAGCTCAATCGCTGAAGCAATGCAGACGAGCCATGACGTTAGGATGCGGGTGGAGACGCCTCCTACCTCGTCTCGGCTCCTGGGCCAGCAACTCCACGAGGTTGCGCTGAGAGCAGCCAGCTGCCTCGGGCTCCCTCTCCCTCCCCCACCCAGTGTGCGGTCCTCGCTGCTGGACGGGGAGTTTTATGCTGGCTCCGCCGCGTCAGTTCCCAGCTGCATCCCCTTTTTCGAGGAGGTGCACGAGGAACTGCAGGCGACATGGGCGATACCCTACTCGGGCCGAGCCCCGGTGCCGGGGTTCGTGCCCTACATGCAGCTCCACATGGCTAAGGAGAGGGGCTACCTCTCCTTTTCCTCAGGTGGAGGATGCAGTAGCGGGCTACCTCTCGCCCGCATCCCCCACAATGCGTCTCGGCCAGAAGCCTCCTGCCCACGCGGGTGGGCAGACACCAGGCTCAGCTGGCAGAGAAGTCCTACTTGGCTGCAGGGCAGGCTGCCTGCACGACCAATACGGCTGCATTGCTACAGCGCTACCAGGCAAAGCTCCTGACTGAGCTTGCCTTGTCGCTGGGGGAAGATCACCCGTCTGTGGCAGAACTCCGTCGCGCGACGGATCTGTCGCTCAGACTAACTCGGTGCACGTCACAGGCACTGGGGAGGGTGATGGGTGCCGCGGTGGCTACCCAGAGGTCTCTGTGGCTATCACTGGCTAAGCTGTCAGACAGAGAAAAAGCACCACTCCTCGACGCCCCGGTCTCTGTCCAGGGCGCCTTCGGGGAGGCAGTGGTCAAAATGGCTGCCAAGTACGAAGAACAGCAGAAGAGCAGAGAGGTATTCCAGGCTTGGATGCCTCGCTCTAGTGGCACGGGTGAGACGTCCTCCTCAGGACACACCACACCCGCACCGGGCCAGAAGAGAAGCGGGTTCCGCTCGCCAGCGCCTCCAGCAAAGGTGTCCACCGGGCGAGGCTGGCAGAGACACCCCTTCTGCCCTCCAGCGCAGCCTGCAGCACAGCGACTAGCTGTGCGCCCTGCCCTGGGCGCAGCCCAGGCTCCGCGGCAGCACTCCGCTCGCCGCGGGCGAGGCAGAGGGAGACCTTAGGCTTCCTGATCATGACAGTCAGCCACTCGTCACACAGGGGGGAGCGGTGGAGTCCACACCGCCTCTGCAGAAATCAGCCCGTCGCTCACATGTGGAAATCATGTCCAGCACGGTAAGCAGGTTTTCACAAGCACCACAATGTCCTAACTCCTGTCCCAGATGGCGCAGTGCCCAGGCATGCTTGTGCAACTCCCCCCGCGATGCACACAGTGCAATCGCATCCCCACATTTTTTTCAAAAACATGAGGGGGCAGCCCCAGATCTCGTCTCCCTCCCTAGGCGGAGTGGGTGTAGATCTAGGCTTAGACTCATTGACCATGAGCGGGTTAGTCCCCGACAAATTCAACTCAAAGCACAACCTCCCTGGTTGTGCGGATAGTTGGCGCGCATGCGCAGTGTCACCATGGGTGCTAAAGACGATCACAAGGGGTTACGTGCTGCAATTCGCCCGTTCCCCTCCGCCATTCAGCGGATGATACAGTCTGTGGTGCAGCGAGAACAGTCTCACTTCCTACGAGGAGAGATAATCTCCCTGCTCAGAAAGGAAGCTATTAGCAGAGTCCCTCCCAAGGAGGAAAATGCAGGCTTCTACAGCCGTTACTTCCTCGTACCCAAAAGAGACGGGAATTATCGGCCAATATTAGATCTACGTGTGTTAAACAAAGCACTCATGCCGCTACGGTTCAGAATGTTGACCCCACGCAAGCTTGTGCAGTTTATAAGGCCAAACGATTGGTTTATCACGATAGACTTAAAAGACGCTTATTTCCACATTCCGATCCACCACAGACATCGGAGATATCTGAGGTTTGCGTTCGGAGGAATAGCGTACCAATTCAACGCACTCCCATTCGGCCTGTCCCTAGCGCCGAGGGTATTTACAAAGTGCGTAGAGGCAGCCGTCGCCCCATTACGTCTACGCGGCTTACGCGTTTACAATTATTTAGACGACTGGTTAATTGCTTCTCATTCAAAGGCTGCAGCAGTGCAGGACGGCCATCTAGTGGTGGCGCACCTGTATCGACTGGGCTTTGTTATAAACAGGGAAAAGAGTGTTCTCTGCCCCAGGCAAGTTACGCATTTTCTGGGTATGATTTTAGACTCCACCTCCATGGAGGTCAGGCTGTCTCAAGAACGGATAAATGCCATCAAAACATGCGTGCGCCAGTTCCGACTGGGACAGTCAGTCTCGTCGCTGTGCTGCCAACGCCTGTTAGGAATGATGGCGTCGGCCGCTATAGCGCTCCCGCTGGGGATGTTGCGCATGCGGCCATTCCAAATATGGTACCTGTCTATGAAGCTCAACGCAGTCACAGACAGGCATCGCAGAGTAGTGGTGTCCTCCAGATGCAGGAAAGCCCTGGCGATCTGGAGAACCCCCTGGTTTCTCGCCGCGTCGGGCACTATGGGCATAGTGTCGCGTCGCGTGGTGGTGACCACAGACGCTTCCACCAAAGGCTGGGGAGCGGTCTGCGAAGGGAGAGGCGTGAACGGTCTCTGGTCAGTGACAGAGGCCGCGTCTCACATAAATGTGTTAGAGCTGCGAACAGTAGTCCTAGCTCTACAACACTTTCTGCCCAGGCTGAGTGGTCAGCATGTACTAGTGAGAACGGACAACACTGCGACCTTGGCGTATATAAATTGCCAGGGCGAAGTGCGCTCCCCGTCACTACACCATTGGGCGACTCGCCTGCTCCTGTGGGCAGCGAGGCACGTCCTATCCCTCAGGGCAGTTCATATACCAGGTCATCTCAACTACGGTGCAGACCTGTTATCGAGGGGCGATCCTCGAGCAGCAGACTGGTGCCTTCACCCACAAGTGATAGGTCAGATCTGGGTGCGTTTTTTCAAGGCGCAGGTGGACCTGTTCGCGAACAGGCAGAACACCTGCTGCCCGCTCTGGTTCTCGCTAGGGGGCGACGATCCCCCACTAGGCATAGACGCGCTGGGCCACCAGTGGCCAGCTCTACCCCTATATGTTTTTCCCCCGATCCCGCTCCTCCAGCAGGTGCTGTGCAGGATTGCGGACGAGGGCAGGGAATTGATATTGATAGCCCCCCACTGGCCCAATCAGCCGTGGGCGGCAGATCTGGTCAATATGTCAGTGCAGCAGCCTTGGGAGCTACCTCTGCGGAGAGACCTCCTAACGCAGGCGCACAGGACAGTGTGGCAC
Source organism: Clupea harengus (assembly GCF_900700415.2). NCBI lineage: Eukaryota > Metazoa > Chordata > Actinopteri > Clupeiformes > Clupeidae > Clupea > Clupea harengus. The sequence continues at coordinate 5,032,518 of NC_045166.1, forward strand.
CCACATCCGGAGTGGTGGCGTCTCAGAGCCTGGCACCTGAAAGGTGCAGGCTCATAGCGTCAGGCTTGTCGGACGCGGTGGTGGCTACAATACAGAGTGCCCGAGCTGTATCAACACAGGCTCTGTATACGCTGAAGTGGCGCAGTTTTGAGCGGTGGTGTGCTGCGCGTCAGCACGACCCCATTAACTGCGCGCTGGGCGTTATTCTAGAATTCCTACAGCAGTTGTTTGATGAGGGGAAGGCGGCTTCTACTCTCAAAGTGTACATGGCTGCCATTTCAGCCTGCCACGCAGGCATTAATGGCAGTTCTCCTGGCAGTCACCCGCTAGCGTCACGTTTTATGGCGGGGGTGAGACGGCTCAGGGTGCCAGAGAGACACCTCATACCCTCTTGGGATCTGCTAGTGGTGTTACGTGCTCTCACAGGGCCTCCGTTCGAGCCCCTGGAGACAGTGGACATAAAGTTTGTCTCTTTAAAGACCGCGCTGCTGCTGGCGTTAACGTCAGCAAAACGCGTTGGTGACATGCAAGCCCTGTCAGTCAGTCCATCGTGCCTTCAGTTCTCGATCGCTGGTGACAGAGTGGTTATGCGACCTAATGCTGCTTACACACCTAAAGTGGTGGTAACCCCATTCCGCAATCAGGTGATTGAATTAGCAGTTTTCTCGCCTCCTCCTTTTGCGTCAGCAGAGGAGGAACGTTGGAATAAGCTCTGTCCAGTGCACGCTCTCCGCTGTTACGCAGAGCGCACTAGAGCTTTCAGACAGTCAGATCAGCTATTCGTGTGCTTCGGTGCACGCGCAAAAGGCAGACCTCTATCAAAACCGAGCCTCTCCCGTTGGATAGTAGAGGCTATCGTGTTGTCTTATAAGAGCTTGTCTTTAGATCCCCCGGAGAAGTTGCATGCGCACTCTACGCGGGGGGTCTCGTCTTCCTGGGCCTTACTAAAGGGCGTCTCAGTGGAAGATATTTGCAAAGCTGCAAGCTGGAGTTCTCGCCACACTTTCATTAGATTCTATATGTTAGATGTGGCTGAACCTAGTTTTCTTCATAGCGTTCTGCGGGCAAGCAATCTCTGAATCCCTTGGCCTGAGAACGATATATATGATAAGTGTGTTCATTAGTGTCTACATGTTATGTTGCACATGAAACATCCCAGGGTTTTCTTACGGGCGCAGGATCACGGCTCCCTGTCGCCTATGATAAAGGTGGCCCTGTTAAATTCATGGTGTTCTGCAGGCAAGCGATCTCTGAATCCCCTGACCTGAGAACGATGTATATGATAAGTGTGTTCATCGATGTCTACATGTTTGTTGCACATGAAACACTCCAGGGTGGTTTCCTACAGGCGCAGGATCGCGATCCTTGCCGCCTATGACAAAGGTTGCCCTGTTAATATGTTCACCGCCAGCGGCCGTATGAACCTCTATGAGGGCAAAGGCTTCAGTAAAGCTGGTGTGTGTAATTGGCTGCCACTGTATTATCACGCGGGAATGTATAGGGTCCCATACTGTTATATCGCAGTGAACTGCGATAAGGAACGTCTCGGTTACTTACATAACCTCGGTTCCTTAAGCAGGAACCAGATATAACAAAGTTGGCGTGTACAGTGTTACCTTGGATTGATTGTCTTGCTCAGTTTCTTTCCAAGGCAGATCTGAGGGCGCGTAATGATATTATAGTACTCCTGGCAGGCGGGGCCAGGAGCGCGCGCTGACAGATCTCGCGGCCTTTCAGGCGTGAATAGATAAATGCTTCGATTTGTACCCCATGACTGACGTCATATACCATACTGTTATATCTGGTTCCTGCTTAAGGAACCGAGGTTACGTAAGTAACCGAGTTGTTTTTGCTGTTTGTTGCCCATGCGTGAGAATGAAAATAATGAGGGGTTCCAATCACAAGGAGGTAGGGCCCTCACACTATGGGGCAAACCACAGCTGGGGCACATGGCAGAGGGTGGATGTGGCATTTATGCGATATTCATAAGCTTCGCTTACCATCTCAGATGTATTGCTCATTGACGTACTAGCCCTGCCCAACGTGAAGTCAGCCTATTTGCATTTTTGCCATTTTTCCCAACTCTTTCGAATGCCATGTAGACTTGAAATTTGGTTGGTACAAACTTCAGATGATAACTTGCAAAGGAATAGTGCATATCTCTAACAAGGGTGTAATGGTGTGTACCGTCTCACAGGGGGTATTTAGGGCTAACTGCAGAGGGGGCGAACCTCACAATGGTCAAAACCTATGCCCTGTGAATATGTCCCTTGAACATGCACTTTGATTTAAAGGTTGAATGGACAGACCTCCATGTTTTTCATGTTTGTGGGTGTTTATTATACCACTTCATGCCTTTATTAGATATAGATAGATTTGTGTTGGTTTGATGGCCAAATGTAATATGCATTCCCATCCGCAGCATCCTGACATGAACATAAAACACAAACACAAATGCACTTGCCTTTCTATTGGTATGCATGACGGTACAAGTTGTACGTGTACAAAATACACAGAGGCACTCATTGAAATTGCACACACACCCACACACCCGTGCCATGTGCACACACACTCACACAATAGTTCCTCCTAGGCGTAACCAAATTCAGAATGGTTTACAAATGAGGGGATGAAACATAGATGAACAGATGAGTAAAACTACTGTTAAGTACATTAAGTTGGTTAACAGAACCATATAATAAGACTTCAAAAGCACACCCATTGTGTTTCTACCTTTTCTTATTATGTGATTGCCATTTTGAATCGCTTAATTACCCATCAAAGTTGGATTTAGTGATCATAGAGCTTCGGTAAGCGAGGTAGATGAACTTTACAACTTACTAGTAACTTTACATGAGCCACACTAAAGTCACAAGGAAATTTTGACGCCCCCTAAACTAAATTAGCCAGATGATCATGATCGAGTTGCAGCACGAGCCACTTAGGAAATCTCATTTGTATACTGTTGTTTCGGTTTGGAATCAAACAGCTCATATTGCAACCATCTCGTAAACAATTGAAGTGGAGTAGCCTTCAGTAGACTTGACGTGGCTGTCTTGCACTGTCGACTTTAGGCTGCCAATACACGCAGGTCTCCGGTTGAACTTTCCATGCCTATTGTGATAAATTATGCTTTGTAGGGCAACATGTGGTGGTTTGGATTTGAAATGGTCTGTCTTTATCATCTTGTCGCAAGCTGCGATACCCAGGAGTGCAGGTTAGTGAAAACAATTTAATTTGAGTGATAAGATTCCCTAATTCATACAACTTTGAAATGGCTTGTAGCGCTTGCACCACAACTGCACAGCATTTCGTTTTACGTGACAGGATGATGTTAAATAAACTGCGGTTAATGCACGGGTGTGGTCAATGCACAAGTTTGTTTTTATAAAATTACATAAAATACTGTATTGCAGTGTATATACGGTGGTCCAGAAAATACGCTAACCAAAATTTGGAAAAACATATTGAATGGGTAAAAATGTCCTGCTTTGGGACTTGCCTGCAGGGCTAGACAGCTACATTAATCTAACATTAACAGGAACATCAATAACACCCGCAATCATTTTGTTCACCAGAACCTCTTTCCATAGACAAATGTAGCTGTCCAACAGACCATCAACACCACAGTCAAACAATAAAACTATGACATCTCTGCGACCACCTACAAACTATTTGTCACAATTTGATACAACTGACCAGAAAACTTTAGATGAAATCAACATATTGTCCTGACACAGTGCCGTCTGACTTTTTAAAACCTATTTTTAACTTTTTTTAAACTGATTTGGTTAATGGCTCACTGCTATCATGGACTTTCCCAACGTCACTAAAAACAGCTAACATTAAGCCACTGTTGAAAAAGAAAACTGTAAGCTCTATAGTTAAGATAATTGAGAAAGTTGTTTTCAACTTTCCGACCTCACCACAGTACTGAAACAGCTCTTATAAACGTTTTAAATAATACACAGCTGAATATTGATTCAGGTAAAAGGTTAGTTCTGGTACTAGACTAGTGCTGCATCTGACACTGTAGATCATAGCATACTGCTGAACAGGTTGGAAAATTGAATCGGACTCTCCGGAGCAATCCTTAATTGGCTCTGGTCTTATTTAGAAGGACAAAGTTACATTGTCACCATTTTTTCAGTTATGAATCTGATGGAGTGGCATATGGAGTCCCCCAGGGATCAGTTCTCAGACCTCTTCTGTTTAATCTCTATATGCTGCCTTTGGTTCTCAGACCTCTTCTGTTTAATCTCTATATGCTGCCTTTGGTTCTCAGACCTCTGTGTTTAATCTCTATATGCTGCCTTTGGTTCTCAGACCTCTGTGTTTAATCTCTATATGCTGCCTTTGGTTCTCAGACCTCTGTGTTTAATCTCTATATGCTGCCTTTGGTTCTCAGACCTCTGTGTTTAATCTCTATATGCTGCCTTTGGTTCTCAGACCTCTGTGTTTAATCTCTATATGCTGCCTTTGGTTCTCAGACCTCTGTGTTTAATCTCTATATGCTGCCTTTGGTTCTAAAAAAAAAAACATTGTAAAGATTTCGGACCGAGACTTTTCAACTCTGAACCTTGTAAACATAGGTGTTGGCTATACATACTGTATGTGAGTTTAGCATTCAGAAAGTGTGTGTGGTTTCACTACTACATATTTATAATAGCAGAGTGACCTGTGCCTCTCCAAAATGTGTGTCCCTACAAATGCATATTGATGAGTTACCTGGGACACCTCAGACAAAGACAATGGCCATTACGTAATGGCCCTGGAATGTCTTTGTGGCCCACTACCCCCACAGGTTTTTTCGCCACACCATGGCCCAATAGAGATCACTGAATCGCCATTACTTATCATATGAATAGCTGTCATTTGCTAATGGGTGGGTCCTTAGGAGCAGAAACCTCACTCACAGACTGAAATGTGCAAGAGATCAACTCTACTCTCCTTACAAAGTGCTTATTTATATTTTATTTTCGAACTGTATATATTTTAAACGTAAAGGGTTCAAGGTTACTGTGGGTGTTCTTCTGTTTTTATGTCTCTAGGACAAAAACTCGCAGAGTTTTAACAACAAGATTTTTTTTCTCCCACTAGTGGGAAAGGGCCTCTTAAGCATTGGGTAAGACTCCCTGAGTAAAACTTGCAGCTATGTAATGTTAATATGTTAGAGGCACATCTCTCCAGTCAATGTATGTACAGAGTTTTCACAGCTTACTGAGTAAGTCATCATCACTGAGTAAGTCATCACAATTAGCACATGCCCAACGGTCAATGGTCATTGTTTTTGGTCATTGTGTAATTATTCTCACATCTGCAGATGCTCTATAGCCATGATCCCTGCTATGTGATTCAAATGCTAGTCACCCCAAATTACATTTTAATGCAAGATGTGGCCTCTTTAGCTCTTGCAGTGACAAACAGGGGCGGACTGGGGGAAAAAAGTGGCCCGGGAGTTACTGTCAGACCGGCCCACTCCATTACACGCTGCGCTGCCCACTCAGTACACGGCGCGCTGCCCACTCAATACACTGCGCGTTGCCCATTCAATGCATCGCACGTATAGACCAGTCAGTGGCCTACTTGGAAAAATACCCATACACTTAACATTATTTTGGATGATTACAAAGAAATTACATCATATATGTTTTTTTTTTAATAACATTTGGATCCACCAATTTGTCTGGGTGGACACATGGAATAAAATGATACTGGCTATTGTAACACTCCAAGGTAGGTATTGGTTGCTAGATGAATAGGCTTAACTCTGGGCTAGTATCAGATGGTTATACGTATAACTACAGAACATTAAGGAATGAATATTCACACAATAAAGAAACTGGAATCAGAGGGTAGAATTAGTATGAACTATATTGTAGAAATGAACAGAATAGAACATACGATGGGGTGTGAACATCAGTGGTATCAGTAGTATTGCATGCTGGGTGTGTGATTGTGTGTGTGTGTAGGGGTGTTGAAGGTGCATAACAAAACAATAAGTTAAGTAACAGAACCTAAACTAACTCTGCTGGCCCGGGCGCATTATAGTCACATGATAATACAAAACAATATCATTATACTCATGTGTTAGTATGACCTCACTATCTAATCTAGATAACATATTAACATTGTTTATAATGTTAGTGTTGTGTGTAACACGGTGATTATAGCATAACAAGCTAGCTGGTTAGAAATGATAAGATTGCTCTCTTTACAACTTCCACCATGGATAGCTTGCTCATCGATGGTAAACAAGTGACTACGGCTAACATGTTAAAGTAGATCATCTCGATGATGACAATAGCGCCAGCTTGCTTATTTTACCAGATCATAACGGTCTCAATTTTGGACATTTATCTACCTAACGTTAGCTAGGCTAGTTGGTAGTGAACGTTACCTCATCTGTGAAAAGCAAGCTAACATTGGCCAAGTCAACACCACAATTTACCTTGTATCACTGTCACTGTCACGCGAAATAACAGTCATAAATGGCCCAGAGTTTTCCTAAATGCAATTCCTCAAAACTACCAGATGCCCCACGGGCCGCTCCGTGTTAGAAGGGCTGACGGCACACGTCACTACGGTTGCGTGCCCTGGCGGGTCGTATATGCAAATCCAGGTGCGTTTAATTTAAGAATCCTCATCCTCAATCTGCACAGCTGAGAACACTTCGGCTGTGTAAGAACCCATTTTCAGGTGTTCATTAATAAGGTGGAGATCGTTTCTTACGTTGAATTTCTGAAGTCCGTAGGAACACATTTCAGAAGACACTTCAGAACATTTTCGAAAAATAGGCACCATGAGTGTGAATACAGATCGCGAGGAGGAGTATAAAAATCAGTCAGTGATTTAATTGTCATAGTTAATAGAGCAAATTACACGTGTTCTGAGAAGTATGGAAAATAGTTGAAGGTGCTGGCGGTGAAAGTGGGAGGGCCGGTTAATGATAGACGTGGGCTGGTATTTTGGACCATCCCAACCTCATCGGCCCACCGGGGATTCCCCCGGTATCCCCGATGGCCAGTCCGCCCCTGGTGACAAACCAGCTTCTCCAAGCAATAGGTGTGTCACCTGGTGATAATAAATCTTAATGAGCGGACAAGATTTGAAATGTTTTCATTCCCAGCTGGGGGAAAAAAAGAATTTTGACTCAAAATTTTTAAATATTCAAACAGAATTACCATAAGAAATGATTTGTAGCAAAAAGCAAATTGTCATGCTAATTGCTAGCTACCAGTCACTGCTTCACAGGGTCACTGTGTTTTAGCTGAATAAGTTGTTTGGTGCCATTCATTTGAATAGGCATCATGGGGAGCACAGGTTGTATTAGAAACTTAACTGTCTTGTATCTTGCTTTTCTTGTATGAACAATTTTCAATTCCATGTATAGATTCAGAAAAGCAGACTCAGGGCCTCATTTACTACCAGAATTGCGCCCACTTCAGGCATGGAACCGTATTTACAAAGGCGGCGCACTTGAGTATAAACGCATATTACCCGCTGCTGGGAGGGTATTAGGGAAAGTGGGTGTTCGTCACAAAGAGATGGGAGGAGATGCGTAAAGTGCGCCTAATTATGATTCCGTGGTATTTACTAAAACTGCCTGACGAGAGCGCGTCTTTAATTTGCGTGAGAATTCTCTGCCTCATAAAAGCAGGTTTAAACCAGGTCAGTTCCATTTGTAACGAAGCAAGAGGTGTTTTAGCATGACATATCAGTTGCTAAATGAAAATTATGTACGTGCCAGAAATTTGACGCAATTCATTTGAAAAAAAAAAATACGAACATCAGAAATGATATTTGTTTAAATGTTTATATTTGATATATAATTTAATATAGGCATACAAAAATTGTCCCACCAGCTAGCTGTTCGGCCAGGTCTTACCCAGAATCGCCACTCCATGTAGGGTTTAAACAGTATTCCTTGCCTTTTCCACCCATCGTTCAAGCACACCAAGTACAACGCTCGCCTTCTGCGTAGGAGTAACGCGTATCTATTCAAGTACTTGTACCTGAAGTAAACTAACTAAACTAAGTAAATTGTAGAGACAGAGCAGCATATTCATTTCACCTTCCATGTTTATTTTGACGTTATAGCCTCTCGAGCGCAAGCTACCCCCAGTGCCATGGCAACGTCAGCGTATCTGAAAACCTCCGTTACCCCTGACAACGTAGTGTTGACGGGGTCTAAGTTTGCTGTAACCTCGCGAACCAAAAGCTCTAATTCTAATTTTAACTCATCATCCATGGTGGCAGGAACACGCAGGCCCTTTCTTCCCTATTTTAGCGGCGTGCTATTAACTCTAGAGGGCGGAGTAAGGCGCTGATTACGCAACAAGGTTCTTGTTTGATAAATACTACGCAAAATGCGTGCACTGTATGCGGTTTGGCAAAGACGCTGATTACGCTGCGCTCGCAAATGTTAGTAAATGAGGCCCTCAATGTCAATAGGCCCACTGAAGGAGTGTTTGTATTTTGGCTGTGTAGTGTTCTCTGGTTGGTTATTTGCCGCTACTGTGTTATAGGGTTGCCTAAGGAGGAGATACCAGATGCAGCTAGGCATCATGGGGAGCCCTTCCAGCCATTGTCCTTGGGTGATGCACAGCCCTTCCAGCCAGTGTCCTTGGGTGATGCACTGCCCTTCGACAGTAGCTTGGCATCCCCAACACCTTCCCACTTGCCTTCCCCACAAGAGTGAGTGGCCCCACAAATCACAAACACTGTTTATGCACATGTCCATATACCTATACCCTTATACATACAGAAGGTTTCCATTTAAACTGACCATGGTGGAAGAGCAAGCAAACTATGTTGAATCAGGGGTTTTGAGCTAAAATTCTTTCCCATTCTTGCTGCTCACCAAATGTTCCAGCCATTTGTCTGTGTTATGTAAAATCAACTTCAAATAGTTACATTCATATTTAATGTAAGACTAAGCATTTCAGTCACCATCTTAGACTTAGTTTGCTTAATCCTACTTTACCCAAATACATTAACTACCATTAATATTAGGGAGCCATTGATTTTCATGAGGCTAACTAACTAACATGAACTGGTCAGCAAATACATATCAGTTTAGTATTGTGCATGAAGGTTGATGAGTAATGAAACAGCAGTGGTTCCGATAAATTCATCAGCCATGCTAATGTTTCCACCTCAAATTGATGGACGTTAGATTGTGGTGGGCTAATACCAGTAGATAGAAATTTATAGAAGAGACAAGGTTATTTTACTCATATTTTTTAAATCATGTTACTTAAAAGTCATTAGTTTCCTTATCCAGTCTATTTGAGCCATCTGATAAGTAGTGCTTGTAGTTGTAGTTCTCCCTTGTACGTGGCTTTGGACAAAAGCGTCTGCTAAATGACTAAATGTAAATGTAGTTGTTTGTTCCTCATTCAATGCTAAGTAGTGTGATTGCTCAATCAAACAGCATTGGGGGGAGAGAGAGGGTAAAGGGTGTAGGCAAGAGAAGAGGGACAGGCCTCAGCCCCACCCAGACAAATGGTATAATACAAAAGGAGAAACTGGTGTACAGGCTGGGTAGCTGTCTCAATGAAGCCACTTAGCTGTGGGCAGGATTGAGTTGCTTTATACAGTTCTCTAACTTTCTTCACTGCTGTCTTTTTGCCGTATTTCCACTGTAATGGCCTTATTAGATGCTTCTAGCTATCCACTTAGTTAAACCGTTAAGGAGATCATAATGTTTCATGTAGTTTTGAACATTTTGTGTCTTGTTGTATAGCAATGGTTGAAGCTAATATGTATCTTACTGAACTCGCTTAAAACTACAACAACACATGACGAGTTCAGCAAAGTATTTATTCAGTGCAAAAACATTGTGGAAGTATTGTGCACATGTAACTTTTGTTTACTTTCAAGTTTTCCTTTGAGAAAGGTCAGAAGAGAACACAGGGTCGAAATGCATTCTAAGTGCAATACTAGTTACCAGTTGGCAACATAAAACCAAAACAAACTTGATTAGAGTAGAGTAAATTGAGTTGAGCTGAGCAAAACTTAAACATAATTAATCAATTGTAATTTGTTTGAAAAAAGTACTTAAATTATAGAACTACAACTATTTTTTTTTACATTAGATTGGTACATTCAACAGTCACAGAACTATAATAATAATAATAATAATAATAATAAAAAAAAAATAGAGAGAATATACTTACATAAAACTATGAATAATGAATAGAACAAAATGGTTATGATGATATATTGGCTATATAAAAGGGTATAGAAACAAAAGTTAACTAAACAAATGCAGTCCATAGACTGATTCAGTAATAAAAAATGTGTTTTAAAAGGGATTTGAAAGAAGTTTCAAGTTTATTATCATGTACTCATATCAGTATTATCAGTAATGAAATTCCTTGTGCTCAAGTGTCTGCTCAACTCAAAGGAATACATTAGGTACAAGAATTTAAAAGCTAGAAAGAAAGTACGAATGACAGGATGAAGAAGATATAAATTAAATGAAAGTGGCAAGTGCAAGTTGTATGAGGTTGTCCATATTAAGTGTGAGGGGGTGTAGGACAGTTCATCATCCTGATCTCTGCATCATGATTTAACTGTAAAAGGTTTGAAGCCATCCGATCTTTGACTTCAAGGTAGGTCATTTATTAAGCTCTGTGGCTTTGACAAAAGTATACAGCTGCCAGTGTCAGCATATCAGTGAGAAGATATATATATACTTGCGAATCATAAGGAATACATTTGGGGGGGCAAATAAATATTGTTGCATATACCACAGCAGATTTTGGACAGGGTTTCCATTATTCAGCATTGGGGTAGGCCAAGCTTGTGAACCCCTTCCCCCACACAATGACATTACAATCCGTGATATAAAGCTAAAAATATCTTACATACATGTTTTCCCATTGGTAAAGTAGGCAGGGTGTTCCTTGCCCGCTGGATGAGATGCTGTGCCCCCCTACCACACCTGAGGGCCGCAGTGATGAGAAAGCCCTGCTGGAGCAGCTGGTGTCTGTCCTGAGTGGCACAGATGAGAGTGAACTGGCAGAGCTGGACCGAGCCCTTGGGATTGACAAGCTGGTACAGGTGAGGGCCAGTACAATACAGGAAAAGGGTTCTGGAAATTCACGATAATCTCATGTGTTGTCGTGCATTGAAATGATTTCCCCCATTTTATACGTGACTGACGAAGTTCTTAAAATATTTAACCCTATCAAAAGTCAATAGTGGGAGGGGTACATTGGAATACTGAAAATGCTGAGGGTGCTGTTATCCTTTGCTCATGAAAATGGATTTCAGGTTTTTGGAGTGGGACACCAGTCCTCTTTAATCTCTAAAAGGACTGGTAGGCCTCAATCCATTCCCAAGGTGCAAGAAAAGTGAATGAAAGTCACCAGTCCATTCCCTCTGCTCCCTTTCCTCACTAGTGAAAACTGCCTTTTCTAACGTTGTTCCAAGGCTCTGGAACTCATTTCCCTGCCACATCCAATAGCCAACAGCCAGTTGGTTCTCACATAGCAGTGGATCATCAAGTTGTAGTTACATGTCATTGAAATTTAAAAGCTTGGTAAAAATAAAATACTCCCCGCTCTCTCCATGCGACTGTTCACAAATTGTGCACGGTAGTGAACTTCCAAATGGAAAGGATTTGGAAGGAGTTATGCTTTGACCTGGGTGCTATTCTTTAAGGTGGACTTTCACCTGTATGATTTATCTCCTCCCTTAAAACCAAAGGCAATGACAAAGTTTTTAGCATGTTAATAGAACAGCTAATGGAGTGGTTGGTGTTTACACTGTCCTACTACTGCTGTGAAGTAGATTCACATGCATTACATTAACATTTGTTGTTTTACATACTTTTCAAATGGTGATTTCATTTGCTAGTGGATTTATTGGAAGAGAGCGCCTCCGAGGCTAATGTCAATGCTATTATCACGCTGGTAGAATAATGTGGTGCGTATCTTGGAATCAAGATGCAGGACAAAATTGATCTGATTTTTTTGGCATCACTGACAAGGAGTTACACGTGTCCTCTTTGGCCGACTAAACACATGGCCGTGTTCTGAATCATGTGGGTCTGATATTACAGATCACACCTGTGGTATGTGACAGAGAGGTCCCTCTCCTCCTCAGCCCCACTGGGTGGATTAGTTATTCAGCTTTAAAAAGACAATACTGTGGTTTTGCAGCAGGTTTTAATTGAAAGTGAATCACAAAGTTGATTGTGGAAAAGTAATGGAGAAAAGTACATTAATTGATGAGGACTAAAAATCACGTGTGCCTGTGTGGAAAAGCATACCTAATCACAGCAAATTTGCCACAAACATAATTATGTTTAATTTCAAAACCAGGGAAATCCGAAAGGATTATGCTAACAAAGATGTATGTCCCTACTATAATGAGCAGAATGTAGTATAATGGTATGAACATTCTAAACTGTACATATTTCAAATCATAAACTTGAAAAAAAACTCTTAAAAAAGTAATGTAAGATATCTCACACAGCCATTTCATTCCCAGGGTGGATGTCTCGAACCCATGGCCCAGCGAGTCCCCACGCAGCCTTCATCAGCCCCCAGCATGACCATGGATCCTAAGCTGCCAGCATATTCAGCTCCGTTCTCCCAAGGTCCTCCTGGGTTCCCCACAGACATGGCTGGGGCACATGGGTTTGGCCTTGGCTCACCACGAGGATCTTTCCAAGGGGTCATGGCTCTCCGGCCTGGACTGTCCCGTGCTCCTACCACACCCAGTCTGCTCCGCATGGCCCCAAACCAGCTCAGACTCCAGCTCCAGCAGCGTCTCCAGGGACCACAGCAGGTAACACGAGAACAACGCTGTCTTCACCCACTCCACACATGAGTTTGGCTCCTTTTCATTTCTGAATGTGCTTGTTTTTCACAACTGTTTAATATCCAGAGTCAGAGATATACGGTTCATACAAATGCTCTGCATACCCAAGCCATCTCAGAGAATGCATGTGGGTATTTGCTGATTCAAATTAACATTAATCAAAATTGCCTTGTCATTTGAGGTTTTATATAAAGCTTTCTTACATAATAAAACCTTAAAATTAGGGTGAATGTATCTAGTGAATTACATGCTTGTGATGAATACATCTAAATTAATTTGGATGTATCAATTCGCCATCAGAAGCATTTAGAAATCTGTCAGATTTGCCATTGTTGTGAAGTGACAAGCAAGCATGAGTAGTGTAATTTTTACCACATACGTAAATGGCAAACAACAGATACTTCAATGAACTTTATTTACATTATTGTTTAACACATTTTCTTTATTCACCAGACCTCATTTAACCCTTTCAACATGACCATGACACAGACCTCATTAAACCTTAATTGACAGCGATTAACTGAAAGATGAACCGATTTGGCAGACAAATTTGTTATTTCAAATTGGATTTTGTTTTAGTCAACTCTGGAACAAGTTCAGGCTCACTCAGGTAAATAAGTCTTTCCTGTACAGATTGATTGCTTTAAAGTACCCTAAAGCTATTAGCCATACAGCTAAACCTAAAATCGAAACCTGCTAATCTCTGTATCTCTCCAACATTATGTTGCCAGCTAAAATCATAGTGTTGCAATCAGCAGAATGATGGGGAAGAACAGTGTGGTACAGCCTGTACCGCTCTCGCTTGTGGAATTTGTGGGCAAAAATCCATTTTGTGTGAGTGGCAGTTAATATCTGCGCATGTGGAATAGTATAATTAGCCTTTGAGCAACTTTCCATAAATCGAATGCCATTTTGTTTCCGTAGTTTAGTTAGTTTGTTCTAGTTATGTAGGGTGAGCAGATCAGCACATATTTTAGTCCCTACGCTCTGCATCATCCTCATTGTTCCGTGTGCTCATTGGTTGGTTGCCGTGTAGGTGATTTCATGCACTATTAAACCTGTAACTGAATTCCTTGTAAAAAGTAAAAAAAAAAAAAACGACATACTGTAACCAGCAAATCACCTAAATGAAGTTGACTCCAAACAAAACAAACAAACAAAAATACAATACATCAAAACTATTTTCAAGGTTTTCTCAAACAAAACAACACATTGTCCCCAAATTTTAGACATACGCAAAGTATAATCTATCTGTCAACATGGACTAAAAACGGATTATAACAACAGCCACGTAACAAACAGAATGGCTAGGTCGTAAGTAGTAACTAATTTTCTGTCTATAATAATTGACGACCTACCTGTCAGTTCTTGATTGATTGATGGCTTGGTTTGACTGTGTTATCATTCTAGTGGTCCTATGTGACAGGAAATGTGACATGTGTGACGGAGGACTAGGGGGGCATCGAAATGCTTGTGTGTGCACTTTAAAAGCACTTCTCATCAGCCCATAGGCAGTCTTCAGATCTCTAGCCTGACGTGCTCCCAACTGAGCTAGCTGGCAGGTTATACTCTGTGCATTCTGCCTCCAGGGTGACAAAGAGTGTGAAGAAGGCACCTCCCCTATACTATTGCTGACATTGAAATGACTGTTGCACCAAAAAAGGGGGAAATCTGAGAGTTTGATACAATTTCTTCAAATTGTGATGGATGCTGATGTAGGTACACCTGGAATGGTCCATTGTGTTTGACTTTAATCAGTAGCTTGCGTCTGATTTCAGCCGGAACCTACGTCAGACTTTACCTGTCATAAAAATGTAACCGGATGCATTTCTTAACCACGCCCACCTGAGCGTGGATAATAGCCGCATCTCCCCAGATGTGACTTTTTTTTCTCTTTCGCCGGCCTTCCAGCCAGGCGCACACCTCTCCTCACCTCCAGCAACGCGTGAGAACACCGTCAACCGGTGAACAACCAACTCTCTTTGTTCTCAACTTCTTACGGCCGACACACGCCTAAGATCTCAGTCACCGAACTGATAAGTGAGACGCAGTAAGTGCAGAGGAAAGCAACTAACAACAGACCTGCTAGCTAACTCCACACAACGGGAACAAAAGGCAGACTGCAACGTTCTGAGCGATCAAATCCTCCGACCTAAACTGCAGAAAAACAGAAACATCACAGCAAGGACAACTTTCTCCATTTACGGACGGCATCATCTCTTCTCTGCCTCATCCACGTCGGACCAGCTTTTCCCAAAGGACTGGTAACTCTGACATTAACTGGGCATTTAGCTATCCTAGCTATTCACAACCTGGCTAAGCATAAGACTGTTTACATGCCATTGTTCATGTGTTTCATATGTTTTGTTTACTGAACGTAACTGTTTATATATATGTTCATTGTTAGCTGGTAGTTGGCTTCGCCACACCATCTAAGGGTTATCGTTAGGATTGCTTCTCAGACACATCGGGTCTTGCATGCATCATTAACCATTTCCCTCTTCTAAACATGGCATCTTAATCGCGCACGATTACACATACATTGGCCTTCACATAGCCTCACACGCGAAGAGAATACTCGAACTTCGCGCTGCATATAGGCTCGTCCTTGTTCACATCACATGTATGTTCGCGTACGTGCACACACATGCACGCGGAACTACGGTGATCAGACAAAGGAACACACACACACATTCTTTCTGGCGCGCTCCTAACAGCGCAACCCCGAGCTCACAAGCTCACACACACACTCCCTCTCGATTACACATACACCTATTCCTTCAATTCATTGGTTAGTTACATTTAGCTAGATTACATATTGTGTGTTATTTTCTTATCATTGTGTAAATAAATACTTTGATTTATATACGCTGGTTTATTTAATGTTGCACAAGAATAGACGTTGCCAACCTCTTCTATTCAGAATTCTAATGACCTTCAACCATATTATTAGTAAGGTAACTTTGGTTGTAGTTATTAATTTAATTATTAATCAGAGTTCCAAATTGATAGTATAATATATTTTATGAGACTGATATATTTAACGAGACTGATTTGTGGATTATCATTATTTTGACCACGTGGAGGACACTACACTTTGTGTGGCGCCCCCTAGGTGCTCAACTTAATTGATCTGCCTTTGTGTTGAATGGTTGATGCCTGTCCAATCGGGTGAGATTACCAACATATTGTTGCTGTTGCAAGGACAGCACCGGTGTGTCTTGGTGGCCCTCGCAAAGACGGTATCACAATTTCCACACAATTGCACCCACATTCACCCGGCTCCTGCTCACAGGGTAAGTTACCTACATAGTCTGGTACTCCCATGTGAGGCTGGTACCAATTTCACCTACACTGAGGATTACGAATGGATGGTGTCTGATGTGCGCATTGGCGGGTATATTCTTGGAAAAGTTGCGCGATCTGTGATTCTGGCTGGGAGACCTTTACAGACGACATACTGTATATTTCATTCTCTGCTAAAGACTGGAGTTTGTTTAGAAACAACGTTTCGAGAGACCTTGAAGCACCTGGTTTGGACAGCGTCTACATCGCAGGGTTGAATAATGTGACACCACAAACAGGCCACTTCATCTTTGCTAATTGCCTTGAAAAGAAACCTGGTGATTACATTTCTATATGTTGCTGTAGATCCTCAGAAGACCATGCATGACCTGAAAGACATGCCAAATCTACATGATGCTTCAAAAAGATTGATAGGAAGATTGACAGTTTGACAGATGATTTTTCAAATGGTGTAATGCTATGGATAGAAGTAAAAACCTATTTAGGAGAGTCCCGCCAGCAAGTGTGACTATGGGGGATGGCCTCTGGAATCACTGCCCATTCTCTACACTAAAAGGTAGGCCCCTCCAAGACAGTTCATCCTCAAAAAATTGTTGCCACACGTCATGTCACAGGTACATGAACCTGTATTGCCTGAAGACTGCAGCTGGCTTGAGTGTGCTGAACCACTTACAGCATTGTCTCCAGCAGGATACGATAGTGCTGACGCAGCCTCTTCATCCCCTGGAGAAGATGTGGTTGGAGGCCTTGCCCCGCTAAGGGTCAGACTCATAAAGACAGCTGTGAGCATCATACTAAAACACATCATTGAAGAAGAGCTTTGTGAATGCTGTTTCGGCTGTGAAGTGGATCACCCTAGTCAGATGAAACACTCATGCGAGTGACGCTACAAACATTTTGAACATGTTATGACAGGATCAAGGAATGACAGGAGCCAGGACGGGTCAGGCATTTTGGTGATGCAGCACAATTTGTAAGAAGATGTCAGTGTCAAATACAATACAAGACAATATTCTAAACATGTTGCTGTTACATGATATGTCAGAAGAGAGTGTTAAGTCAGAACAGGACTTGCTCCGTTGACACAAATGACGATAGAAAAAAAACACATATGTAGAAGTGCCACCTATTTCAGCAAGGTGAAAACTATCATAAGGGACTGATGGGACAGACATTGCAGACAGGATGACTGTTGGGTTGATAAACTCTGTAAACTCTACTATTTTTTCTGAGGTTGATATATCGTTGGGCATAGTTCGAAAACGTATACATATCGTAGCATCATAGAATGTCCAATGAACTATGATCATCACACCCTGGAATAACTTTTCTCTGTTGGACTTTTGGATGTAACTTACTGGACTGACAAAGAGAGCTGCCTTTATCAATGCCAATTGTTGACACCGATCACCAGCAAAATATTTTTCATGAAAAACTGCGTTGATATTAAAATACAAATGACCCGATCAAAGAATGACTTCTGCCTAATGACGCCGTGGCATACAAAATAAACATTGTTACAGCATCGTTATTTGTGAAAGTTTCTGTATCTCCCGCTGTAAGACTAGGTCACACTTAGGCATTGCTCTCTGCACGGCAAAATATCCCATTGATATTGAGTATATCTAAAACATTTCTCCATTCCAGCTGGGATGCATGGAGGAAGATGTAAGGAACACTACCCAAATCTATTGTGATAGGCCTTGTTGACAATGATGCTTTTACAGGTGCTTATGATTAGAACCGGTTAGTTCATTATGACTTAGTTTGTATATATATATACACTCACCGGCCACTTCATTAGGTACACCTTGCTAGTATTGGACCCCCCTTGTCCTTGGCGTATTCAACAAGGTGCTAGAAACATTCCTCAGAGACCTTGCCCCTGTTGCCTTTTTGCTTGATTTTAGTCCATATTTGGATTGGAGGTGCTGCTGATTTGCGGGCATCTACATGATGCATATCCCCTGTCCCACCACGTCCTAACTATGCATAAGAATGCTCAATTGATGCTCAAAAGGGGCCCAAAGTGTGCCAAGAAATGATCCCCCAGGCCATATGCCATAAAAATGAATTTGAATATAATACCAAAACTAGTTGCCTGATTAAACCATATCTAATGTTACGAAGATGAGCAGTTGAACAGGTATACCTAATGAAGTGGCCGGTGAGTGTGTGTATATATATATATATAATTTGTAGCTACCTATGTGGATGGACAACAATTTACAGCTGAACACCTGCAGCCCCAATATCTAGCTGGGTCAGCTGTGTGTGAATTTGACCCGTTATTGCCTGCCTCTGGTAGACACCTATGCACAAATAGACATAGGGCCCTAACCATAGAACGAGAAGATTTTTTGAACAGATACACACTCTATGCATTTAACACAGAATGCAGTCAACGCTTATCTCTAATTAAGTCTGAACATCTGTGGTTGGAAACTCAATTCAGACAGCTATCAATCTGATACTTTACACTATAGGCCTATATGATGGCATAATTGAAGTATCGAACCGCAGGCAGGTGCTAGTGATTACTACTGAGACAATGAATACTGTTGAACTTACTGCCATTAACAGGTTCAAGACCTTATGTCAGTCAGATGTGGTGAACTCTGTGTTTAACTTAAACTATTCTACTATTAAAACTATTAAACTATGAAGATGTAATGTTTAATACTCAACTAATACTCATTTAGTTAAAAATGATAATATGGTTTCTTTATTTATGAAAAAATGACAACCCTGTGTGTGTATTTCTAATATGTTCAACTGTATTCAGCATGTACAAATGGTGAAATGTTAATAAACAAGTTTGATGTACCATGATGATGGAAAATCAAACAAGACAAACAAAATTATATGAGTCAAAGTTCCATTTATTAACAAATGTTGGAATATTCAAAATCAGTCATGCACAAAACACATTTCAGAGTGAGAATTAAAAACACATTTCATAGTTAGAATTTAAAAAAAAACACATTTCATAGCAAGAAAAAAAAATACATTTCACAGTAAGAATAAAAAAGCAAAAAAATTAAAATGCAACATTTTACAACAGGAGTACATCCTAAAGGTTGAGTGTAGAATTGTGGAAAAGCAGTGACCTAAACAGGTATCAGTAACACCTTTTACTAAATCAAATATGTGAGGACCAGGAGTAACGGTACCATTTACAATACATTTGCCTGGTCCATTCCACAAAGCCACATCTTTCGATTTAAACAACTTATCTAAAATGTACTGAGCATTCTTTCTGCTTCTTCATTCTTGAATCTTATAACTTTGCTCACCAACAGTGCCAGTTTGTGTTCCTGGCAAATCTGGTATCATTCTTTACAGGAGTTGGTCCAGCCAGCGGTGAAGTGTGCGTTCTCCCTGTTTAACCAAGGACAAATATCTATGCAATAATGACATGTACTGCTTGGCTATCTCGTGCATGATGTATCTCTACTCAAAATATTCTTTATAGACGCATCCAAGTCGTCTGTCTTATTTGAGCACTGTCTTAATTGGTGTTGGGGGACTAAATACAATTTCTCAGCATACTCCATCAGATTTAGCTCTGTCTCAATGCAGTTAGACTACTTATAAATGGAATGAAGGAATCAGCTTGTTTCTTCCTATGTACGACAATCTTTGTACGCAAACTTGTTTGACACCACTTGCAAAATGGCTCGTCTCTGTGCAGGTTTAGAGACATCACTCACAAGTAAGAGCTTCAAAAGTGGCAAGTTTCTATGAACTCTCACAGTTTCAACTCTTTTTCTGGACAAAACAGCCAAAAACTCTGAAAACAAATACGTTCTGAGATGAGTCCTGTGTTTTTGGCTTTATAAGCAATCAAAATATATCCGTAAGGCTTTTTCGGTGTATAAAACATTGTTTTAAATGTTGTGTTACCAGAGAACATTTGTCTGGCCAAAACATCAATTTGATTATTGTCTCTAAGATTTTTAAACACTAGATAATGTGTGTTCAAACTAATTGATCTGCTAGATTTTTAAATGAATAAATACATTCTGAACCAGGTAGACGGTGCTGAGGTGGTGGATATGTACATATTGTGTAAACACCTTTTCAACCTGGGTGTTGCAACACGCATCTTTCATCATATCATCAATGATTAATAAATTGTTCTTGGCCGATGATATGTAAGGGATAATGTATTGTCCGGCGGTCATTATCCAAAAATAAATCCCGACGGGACGAACAGGCCCCGAGGGTTATTGTTTCATCCTGAAGGGATTATCCCGCTTACGGTTACTTGCCAAAACGATTCCAAGACATTCCTCCAAAATACCTCTTTTTAATGATTTTGTTGCCGTTTCGTGATTTCGGCTAAGAAAAAATAGTTTGTTTTGTTCAAGCAAATATAACTTTAAAGTTCCACGGGTTGCATAGCAACCCATTAACTGCTGACTTCAAGTTACAATGACTTTCCGCTACGTTAAATGACCGGACTACTTGCGGAATGATGCGAAAGATGTGAATTAGAAGCACAAAACCCGTAGCCAATGACAGCGTCATTAACTTTTCGCAGCGGTGAATATCAAGAAATTACAAATCTGCGAACGTTGGGGTGGGCCATTCAAATCAACGGAACTTTTTGGAACATTCTGAAGAGCCGTATAATAACGCCATTTAGCACGCTAGGTATTCCTTCAACAAATTTGATGTCTCTTATCTTCGTTAACTC
Organism: Clupea harengus; assembly: GCF_900700415.2. NCBI lineage: Eukaryota > Metazoa > Chordata > Actinopteri > Clupeiformes > Clupeidae > Clupea > Clupea harengus. Next base: position 5,053,363 of record NC_045166.1, read on the forward strand.
ATCGTAAAGTTTTTGCCAACAGTCAAAAATGTACACAATGTTTTCAATTTGATCAGAAATCATCTTGTCAGCATTTGCAATTATATTGCAATTGGATATATAGGAACCATATATAACTATAGGAATCTTTTCCTGTGTCAAAAACCACACAATAAGTGAATTCACATGAACACATTCTTATAAACCACCACACGTGGTTTTTTATATTTTTTCATTGTTTTTAAACTCACACATGAAGTTCATACATTTAGGAGGGCTCTACACCAGCATCATGGAACTTATTAATTTAGATATTTAAAAAAATATTTACAGATGTCTGGAGCAGCATAGGAGGGTTTCAGGGGGCCATAGATGCTATATTTAGTTTAGTTGTAAATCATAGGGTCCAATCTTGGAATATACAAACCATGGGAAACACTCAGAAACACTAAATCATTGTACCACGGTTGGAATGACCATGGTTAGACAATTGTGTTGAGTAAGCACCCCTAATCAGTAAACCACATATTTCTGTGTCTCCAGAATCGCCTTCTGGCTATGGGGCAGTTTCCACAGGGAGGACCTGTTTCCATGGGACTGCACCAGTCAGGCTTGCAAGCACCACAGCTCTCATCGCAGGTGTGCATCAGTGTGTCTTCAGCAGAAGTGCTTATGTCAGTATGTCTGTGTGTCTGCCCATGTTTTTTTTGTATTCAACTCTTTGTTCTGGTTTGAGAGGTATTTGTTCATATACATAGACATTCATTGTTTTTACTGTGTATGTATGCTTGTGTTAATATATGTGGCCATGTGAGGATCTATGTGTTAACCTGTTCATTATTACTCTGTATGTATGCTTGTGTGAATATATGTGGCCATGTGAGGATCTGTGTGTTAACCTGTTCATTATTACTCTGTATGTATGCTTGTGTGAATATACGTGGCCATGTGAGGATCTATATGTTAACCTGTTCATTATTACTGTAGCAGCCTCCACTGAATGCTCAGATGCTGGCTCAGCGGCAGAGGGAGCTCTACAGCTTCCAGCACCGCCAACGACAGCTTCTGCAGCAGAAGGTGTTGATGATGAGGCAGAGCATGGCCCCGGGGCAGCTGGGCATCCAGCGACTACCTAAGGGTCTCCAGCAGCCGCAGCCAGGCCAGGGCCCTTCACAGAGCCAACAACAGCCATTTGGCTTCTCCGCTGGATATAGCACTGTATCAGGCAGCACCCCCTCCTCGCCCAGTCATTTCAGTCCAATGAGAGGGCCTCTCGACCCCAAACTTCCTGGAAGGGGGGCCTTGGGGAACCAGAACATGATGGGAGCTGTACAAGGGCAGTTTGGGGCCGCAGTGAATTCACTTGGACAATACGGTATGTTTCAGCAGTTTGAAGGTAAACTCCCTTCACATTATTTGATTGTTACTTGATCATATAGAGCTTTGTAAAATGTTCTCAAAAATGGTGCCATGTTCCTAGTCCTACTGATTGACCTTGACTTTGCTTCCAGGCCTAGTTCAGCCAGGAGAGCCATCTTTCCCACCTGAACTCAGCCCAACCAGCCCCCTTCTGTCACCGCAGAATTCCACCTCACAGAATGCTCTGTTGCAACAGGCCCAACAGTCAACCATATACCAATCAACAGATATTAATACAAATTGGCAGCAAGCTGGAATAGGCAACAACAGGTATTGAATCCACCCGATCTAACTTTTCCCATTTTTACATGGAATACCATTTGTTATGTGTTTATTGACATGTATTTCTGTTTTCTAAGTTTGTTTAGCCAGACTGGACAGAATGCCCCCCAGGGCTTATACAATAACATGAGTATCACGGTGTCCATGGCTGGGGCCTCAGGGGCTGTTGGAGCAATACCTCCAATGGGGTCTCCTGTTGCCATGGGCAACAGCAACCTTGGCAGTGTCAGCTCCATATGTAATGATCAGGTAAAATAAATCTGTTGTTGGAGTTTTCAGCTTGATGTTGATTCTGACTGTGTTGAACACTGTATGATATTCTACTTAATAATGTTTAACCAACACAGAGAGTGTGCATATTGGACTTATTGACTGATGCTACATGATGGTATTTGTTTTCTTCCAGGTACAGCAGGTTCAGGTGTTTGCTGATGTTCAGTGCACAGTAAACCTGGTAGGGAGTGACTCCTATCTCAAGCAGCCAGGTCCTATGGGGCCCCATAAAGGGCCAAGTGGAGCTCAGTCGGCCCAGTCACAGCAGAAGAGTCTCCTGCAGCAGCTCCTGACAGAGTGAACCCCTGAGGAGAGTGGAGAAGCTTCTCCACACATAGAGATCGATTTTCTTCACGTTTTGATTTCTTTACAGTGTATGAGCAGCATTACTGAGTCTTGGGCTATACTCCGCTGATGGGGTGTTCCCTTGGCAGTAAAGGTATCTTGGAGCCTTCTATTTTGACCACCGACTTTTCAAAATCTACTTCTGTGTGGAGGAGGATCCTGTTCCAGACCAGCTCTGTGTTTGAGGGACGTGCTACCTCTCCCTAGTTTTGCCCTCTCAGTCAGTTTCTCCTAGTGCTGCTTGGAGACCAGGGGAGTGTCTGAATCCAGATGGGTCAAAATGGGAAACGTTGGCCTTTTTCTAGGAGGATTTGTTAACACTGGCTTTGGCCAAGTATCGGGGATGGTGTTTCTTTCCCGTGCATTGAAGGCTTAGTTTCAGCTGGATCTGTGACACATGGCTCCCTGCAGTGCCTGATGGGATACCTTTCCCAGTTTGTTATTTTTATTATTATAATTTGGGGGCAGTTGAATTCATATCTATCTGTTGTCAATGGCAGAAGGAACAGATGGATACTGCACTGTAGTATAAAGTCTACTACAGGTTTCTCCTGGGAGAGCGCCCCGCCCCTCAGCAGCTGTGAAGAAGAGCCTTGCAGGCTCCTGTTGGCCTCCGAGTGTTGTGTGCCAGGCAGGATGGCATTGTTGTACAGCACAGGCAAAGACATTCTCTTTCTACCTACCTACCTTAAAACAACTGTCACTTTTAAAACATCAATATTGTGGATTTCTTAAATCAGGTTTTCTATGCTATACATGGGACATGTGCTTTTCTGATGTCAGAATTAAGAATGCCCCAGAATGAAGTGATGTTTTCCACAGAGAAAACACATCGGCCTACAAATGTAACTTAACTAAATCTTGTTTTGTCAGGGGATATTGAATTTGACAAAAGAAATGATCATGTTATTGGAATATAGAAAATGTATCTAATCAGGTGTGTTAAGTAAACATTATGATTCACCTTCAGTTCTTTAAAGCATCTCAAGGAAATATAAATACATGCTCAGTGCAGCAATGTGATGCACCAAATACTATATTCCCAAGAGTAAAACACCCTTGCGTTCCTTTCCTCTGGATCTGGTGTGATAAGGTCCCTGGTCCTCCCACTAAAGGCTGCACACTACAGCTTTTTGACTGCTCCTGTGACTACTGTGTTTCAGTCAGACACTGTCTATCGGCACTACAAGTTTTTCTTTCCGTATTACTCAACTGCTTAGGATCCACAACTCCAAGTAGTCCAATATTCCCACATACCTCAAGGCTGGGAGAAACAGTGTGTCTTACCAAGCAATAACCCTAGACAAGAGGATTTAGGGATCATTAAGATTCCTTCAGATCTCATTCATTGTGGTGTATCAGTATTTGGCCCTGAGGAATTCAAAAGCTTTTTCAAGGGGATATTTCAGCCGTTCTTATCGATGTCTTTTTCTGCATATGCAAGGTTCTTCACAGAATGTGCAGCATTACTCTAGGATGACAGATCAACTTAGGTTTTTGATTCTACTCAATTAATATTGATCAATGTAGGTGATGTGTCCAGTTTCTGGTGTGTGTGTGTGTGTGGGGGTGTGTGTGTGCGTGCGTGCTGCGTACGTGTGTGTGCGCGAGTGCATGCATGCATGCATGCGTGTATTTGTGTACTATGTATTCAAATACTGACTCAGAAGCCCTCTCTTCTGCCATTCCACAAGACAACCTTTTACAATTGGAAAACAGTTTGATGTCGTCTTGGTCACTTCGGTTACATTAAGAAATAACTGTCAAGGAAAACTAAAAACTCTTCCTGTCCATTTGGTACAATATACAACAGATGTGAGTACACCCCTGTGCAATATACCTTAAATGTCAAATGATTCAAAATTCTATCACCTCTCAATTATTACATGACTTCTTAGTTGACAAGTAAAATGTTTCATCTTATGATTAATCTTTAAACACTTTAGAAAGACTATATTGAAAATACTGGCCTCAAAGTAGAAACTCAATGCAACAAAGGTGGATACACCTGTGATCACTCACACAAATTATAAACCCTTTGATCATTGAAACAAAATGGAGTGCCTATGAATATACCAAAATACTGGCTAACAAGATGACTCACTGTCTCCAGAAGCTTGGCAGAAGAGGAATATTCCAGCATGATAACGATCCAAAGCACAAAAATAACGGCCAAAAAATGCAAGAGGTTTCTAAAGAAGAAGAAAATGGAAACTATGAGCTAGCCAAGTATATTGCCTGACTTGATTCCAATAAGACATCTTTGGGGTATTTTAAAGTACACAACCCCTTCAGCAAAAAGCAGCTGCAAAAAAATAGTCTGTGAAGAATGGCAGAACATCAATAAAAGAAAGAAAAGAAAAGAAAGAAAATGATCGTGAAAAAATGAAAGATTTGAATCTCAGCAATGAAAGTTGTACTGACTTTTGTTGCATTGAAATTCTACTGTGGGGCCTGTATTTGAAATATAGAAACAGAGTAAATACCCTACTGTTCAACTTTCTACATTCTAATTGTCAACTTAGAAGTAATGCTATTATTGTAAGGTAGTACCATTTTGAATGATTTGACATTTAAGTGAAATTGCACAGGGTTGTACTCACTTCTGTTAAATACTGTATGTCTAAATGTTTTTGTTGGAGATAGAAATTGTATGGTTTGAATTGATGGATGAGTGATGAATGTTTTTAAATAAGTCCTGGAAATGGTTTCTTACTAATGCATAAGAACATATTTGTGTACGATGGACAGGAAGAATCTCATATATACTATATAAACCCTGTAGTTTATTTCTGTTTTGTTTATCTGTCCAAGAAATGGTGAAGACAGAGGGTTCCTGAGCCTGTGTTTAACTGATCAATCAACCCTATTTTTATAAGATGAATGAATTGATGGATAAAAATATACTCATTGGGAAAATGTAGAAAAGGAAGCCACAAAAATGAAAACTGCTAGTGACTAGTGTTTTGCTAGTGTGTTGACCAGCTGATGTTGCCTTCAAAAAGTCAGAAAAAAAAAACATATGGTTTCTAAGATGGTATTGTAACATTTCTGTTGTGCCTCTCTGGGAACTGGCTTTCCGGTTTTGAGAGTTGGTCAAATGATTCCATTCATCTGATTTATCTACCCCTGTAACAAGCCCTTTTTCCCACCATATTGGACTTTATGCCAAATATCCAGCACTATTTTACCGTGCCTGTTAACAATGGGTTAGTCTGTTATGCAAGTGATTAGGTGGCGATGGTTTACATTCAGTACAGCACAGAGATACAAAGAAATTAGAAACTTTGCTTAACCAGTAAGCCTGTATATAACAGACAATGTGAATATTTACCTGATCAGAATCAATTATATGTAGTGCTTCAAGTTTGTGGTCATAACTACTCGCTTCCATTTTTCTTTGGTTCTCTTGTCTTTTTTAAGTTGTATGGTTGGTTGTGTGTGTGGGGTTGTGGGTATGTCTGTCTGTGTGGGAGAGAGATAAATACTGTATATCTGATGTTACAATTGGATGTCCAAATTTAGATTTCTTGCAAAATGCCTGCATATTTCCTGTGGGTGATCAGATTGCTCTATCCACGAGAGAATGGTTTTAGCGACTGCTGAATGTGATATTGCTGAGAGAAAAGCAGCAAGGACTGGCTTTTGTACGGGTTCATTTAAAAAGGCCATATTATTTAATTTCTCTATTGTGAAAGCTTAAACAAATCTGAAAAGGTGGAACCTTGGTTTTTCAGAGAACACTACTGATGTGCTTTAGCAAGCTTGTATTGGTTATCTGATGTAGTATGGCTTTTCATGAGCCATTGCAATTTGAGAAGTAATGACCAAAGCCTCACGATGTTCAAAACCTCGTGTCATATGCAAGCCTCATCTTCCTGGATGAGACAGAAATTTAGTATTGATTTCCTTTGAGAGATGTTCTCAACCTAACAAATCAAACACACTCACACACACACACACACACACACACACTCTCTCTCTCACACACACACACACACACACACACACACACACACACACACACAGACACACACACACACACACTCACACACACATAACTTATGAAATACACTACACTGTTTTGCTTATGCATGGTAGAATTAGAATGTTTTTTTTTTTTCGTCAATTCTCTCCATCCTCCTTCCATGTCCTGCTGACTCACTGGACACAGTTGCCTCTCTCCTCTCTCTCTCTCTCTCTCTCTCTTTCTCTCTCTCTCTCCTTCTCTCCCTCTCTCTCTCTCTCTCCTTCCATCCCTCTCTCTCTCTCTCTCCTTCCATGTCCTGCTGACATACTGGACACAGTTACCTCTCTCTCTCTCTCTCTCTCTCTCTCTGCATCTCCCCCCTCTCTCTCTCTCTCTCTCTCTCTCTCTCTGTCTCTCCTTCTCACCCTCTCTCTCTCTCTCTCCTTCCATGTCCTGCTGACTCACTGGACACAGTTGCCTCTCTCCTCTCTCTCTCTCTCTCTCTCTCGCTCTCCTTCTCTCCCTCTCTCTCTCATTCTCTTTCTCTCCCTCTCCCTCTCTCTCCTTCCATGTCCTGCTGACATACTGGGCAGTTGCCTCTCTCCACCTCTGCAAGATATGAGCCCCTCTTTCCACATCTTTTGGTCACTCAAGCGAACATGCTTACTGGGCAGGACTTTTACTTCTGGTTTACGAAGAGTCAAATCAATGCTATGCACCTTCAACTAAGCATTTCTCTGACACTTTCTTTTGATTTCATTTTTTAAGATTAGTAATTGACAGTCAACACCATTATTTTCAGAAATGGCAAATGTTTGTTTGTTTTTTTATTTGAGTTCTTTATACCAAATTTGAAGTGTCTCTTGTATATATATTTTCGCATAGAGGACTTCTCACTATTTAATGAAAAAGTACACCTTAATGGCAATCTTCTTAACCTTTGTAAAACATATTTGCTGTATTTTACATACATTTTATACTCAGAAGTATCCAGGAATTTGCAACAAATACAATCTAGTTTTGCACTTTATATTAGAAAATCATGTTGAGGGGCCATTACTAGTAAAAAAAAAAAAAACAGTTATAGATCGTGATGGAAAAGGAGTCCCATGAATGTAATTTAATGTCTATTTTACTTAATAAACACTGAGACAGTAGTGCTTACAATTCTCAGGTTCTTCTGAGAGAACTTGGCCATAGCCCCTTGACACAACTACAGGCTTCCCTGTTCTATTCTGGTGGTTTCTCAGTGTTTCTGCTGTTCACTGCAGATCCACTCTTCACTATGCCTATCTAATCTAATCTTCAGGTGTTTCTTGCCTCTCCCCTCTCTCTCTCACCATTCTCCCCTGCTAGTGTGGTTTGGGATTCAGCCTTTCAGTACATTCCTTGTTGTCATGTACTATCTATTTTGCCGTTAAGTAAATCAAATAATGTAGATGAATGCAGGAGTTGTATACAACGATGTATACAAGGAACCTTAGAAAGAGATATATGTGCTGTGCTTTCATCAGTCAGACATGCAGTATGACGTGTCATATTGATCTAGCAATGTTAACCCCTTCTCCTCCCATTTCATGCTATTTCCAATGGGTTTGGTGTTGTATGAATCACTTCTTCACTGTCTGAAAACAGGGGGAACATTGGACCTGAGATGTGTTGACTAATGTGTTGCCTTACTGATAATTACAGCTTGCTGTTTGTCAGCAAGGGGTTGAGAGATTATCTATTCCCATTGCAATGGTAGTGATTGAAACAAGGTTCCACTTTTTCCATGTAAAAGTAATATAAATAATTGAAATATATATATACATGTATATATATGTGTGTGTGTGTGTGTGTGTGTGTGTGTGTGTATGTATGTGTGTGTATGTTTGTGTATATATATGTATATGTTACTCCTTTTGTCCAGTTTTGTATATCATTCTTGTTACTTCTTCTGGAGAGGCACCTGTGCAGCTGTGTGGGACGATATGAATGAAGATGTTTTTTTTGAAAGACTGCATGTTTCTCTCTTCACGACTCACATGGAGGCTTCATTTTAATTGGATGGTTTAGACAATCAGTCACATACTGGGTCCAGCACCTGCGGGATAATCCTGGAGGCTGAAAAACAGTCTATTGATTATCTACTGAAGTCTTATTTGGAAGTCCATATAATGGAATTATGTGGCTGCTCAAACTGAGATAGTTCAAGTTTACTCATGTACACGTACACATCTTGTGCATATAGCCCCAATGTCTCTTTTCCAAGGTGAACATGCTGACCTTGAAGGAAATGGTGATGCTTTGACTAACAAAATCTCTTAAACATCCATGAATGTGAGAATGCAACACATTGCAATAAAAGCACCATTCAAAACAGAATTCACAAAATTCATCCAATACCTGTCAGTTGTGTTTGTGTATCTGTAAAAATGACTGTATGGTGTCTAAATGTATATATAACATATTTTTCTGAACATGTTAATCATATAATAACTTGACTGTCATGTTTAAGTTTGTATAATACCAGGGAATGAAACATTGATTTGCTTTACCAGTTCAGCGAACTCGGACTACTGTCTGCTCTATCAAATTGTTGCATCAGAGCAGCCAATACTAAAGCGATAACTTACTGGACAGTGACTATATTTCCTTCCACCTTACTAATAAGTATGTACAGTGAGGTCAAAAAGTCAGAGACCACACCAGGACCCTATGATAGTTTCATGTAAAGAACCAGTTTGGACCAGTAAAATTAAGAAATATTTAATATTCTGCACAATTTCTAGAACAGCAATCAAATTTAAGCAAATTGGTGGCATTGACCATGTTAACAGCTATATATAGTAGGTCATATCTTGAGTTCTACCCCTTACACTGAAGCACTCGTGGACTTTATCTGTTCATCAGAGGATTCTTCAGGTAAGTGAAGCTTGTGGTGGTGGGAAACACTGCATCAAAAGTGTTTTTCTAAGGAAAGAGGTGCTTTTCCAGATCATGGCTAAAGGTGTATACGTGGGTAGTGAGCGACACTCTAAAGGTCAGCTGCATTAAGAGTACGATCAGGCTAAACAAGTGACCATATCATCAGAAGGTCAACACATCAAGCTTGTTTCACCAGGAAGTGGCACAGTAACTTAATCACAGATCCAAAACAACAGTGAAACATTGGGGGGGGGGGGGGGTCTGAAAAGTCTCTGGTGCCTCTGAATCTGGATACCTGCACTGAATTGACTACACCCTGAAAAAAGTGAACTGAATTGACTACACCCTGACAAAAGTGAAGTGCCTCTCCATTCTTCAGACATGCTGTTCATTCTGGCTCCATTTTTGTGGAGAAGAGTCATACTGCAGCAAGGACAATGACCCTCAAAGGTTTGCAAGAACTATTTAAATACTCGTCTCCTGCACAGTCACCTGACCTGTAAACAGACATGTTCCAATCCTATGAACGGTGGTTTATGGATGAAGTTATCTGCCTGCTCCTCCCCTCTAGCCTCAGGCCAATGGGTCCCAGCTTCTCTTTGCCAGCGTTGCTTCTGTGCTTCTCTAGGGGGTTAAGCCCTTGGGCGTTGTAAAGCGCCTTGAGACAATGTCAGTTGTTAAAAGCCTACATGTATAATTAATAAAACGGAAAACTGAATTGAGTTTGATGCACAAAATTATTTCATCATTATGTCTAACCTTGTCAATGTCATTATACGAGTTGATGGATAAGAGTAGGAGTCATTGTGAATGGTAGTGTGTATTGGCCTTGTCTTCTAGGGTGTTGGTTGTACAGTGGTTAACATAAACACTCTCTGAATGGCCAACCCAGGTGTGACTTTCACCACTGCGGTATGCCTATGGAAGTCGCTTTGGATAAAAGTGTCTACTAAATACCAGACTTATCCCCTTATTTCCCATAAACAGACATATTTTCAAATTGCCACGTGATGGACTCACCATCATGGCTCTACCCCCATACTCTACATACATCTGAAAAGATCCAGATCCGTCCATCAATTTGAGACCCCAAACTAGAGCAATTTAATAAGACAAAATAGTTTTCATTTCATGGCAGATAGCACAGACTGTTCTGGGGGAAACAAAAACATACAAATATAGCATGATAATGCCCATTTTTACAACAAAAAATAAGCCCCTGTTGTACTTCAGTTTAAGAGACTTAATACTACCACACAATATCAATCAACTGTTAATGAAAAAAAAACATATTTGCAAGAGCGTTCAGCATTCAGTATTTGAAACCAGAAATAATGCAAAGCACTCATTTCCAAAACAAAAAAAAACAAAAGCGGTTTGGGCATACAGCTGTGTCCCATTTAAATCAACACTATACAAAGGGAGTGTCAACATCCTAAAGCTTTTGAAATTGATTGTTTGTACTTTAGCGTGGGGGAAATCCTCTGTGGGGTCCTCCACGGCCCCTGAAGCCACCCCGGTCCCCTCGGAAGTTGGGTCGATTGCGCTCCCGCCCGCGGTCCCCTCTTATAGCTGCTGGGCCCCCCCTGCCGCCCCGCTGAGCCCCCCCACCCCTCTCAGTCTTGGATTTGGGGGGTGGAGACTTGGGACGAAGCCTCTCAATGTCTTCTGTGCAGCCAGAGAGGTGGGACATCAGGAAGTGGGAGGAGTATGCTTCTGCATTCAAGTTACTATTTGTCAGTGTAGGGCCAACAGTTAGCCATCCTGAAATAAACCACACAGAAAAACAGAGTTAACTCAACAAACAGAAATAAAACAGAAACACTATTCTATATACAAATATGGCAAACAAAATGACCAAGCTTACTTTTCTACAATTTTACAATAATTCCATTAAATGTTCAAGCTATCACTATGTTGGTCCCACCCCCATCTGCATGGTAACTTTTACTTTACTTTACTTGTCAAAACCTACTTCTTTACATTACATGTTCATGCTAAAATAAATGCAACTGCAATGAAAGTAACAGATTGTATTTGAAATACTCTTTGCTGGCAATGCCATATGCCATTGTTTGATAATACAACAAAATGAAAGGAGGCATATGCAGTTCTGCCTAGCTGTCAGCTAGCGAGCGGAATTATTTCATTGTCTAGAAGCAAATTTGAGGTAGATGGAAAAACGCAATCCGAGTCACACTGTTAATATGGCTAGTGGATACACAAAGCTGTGCATCATCAGCACTGAACCCTGTGGAACTCCATGGTGAACTATGGAGTTTTCTGACCGGTAATTCTGTATTTGTACAAACTGTATCCTGTCTGCCAGATAATGCACAAACCACTGATAAACAGTGCCACCGACTCCAATGGTAGTGAGACGATCCACGAGAATCTGATGGGATATAGGATTGAAGGTTACACTGAGAGCGAGGAGAATGATAGAGAGTAGACCAGCATCAGCCCAATGGAAGAGGTCCTTGGTGATCTTCACTAGGGCTGTTTCAGTGCTGTGTTTTGGGACGAAATCCAGATTGGAATGACTAAGGTTTTTTATGGTTATGGTTTTCCATGTGATCCTGGACCTGAGATGCTGTCGGTAGGGAAAACGTATGGCTAAGGAATGTGTATTAAAACCGGATGTCGTCACTTTAATCCGGTCTCTGGTTGGATAAAACTTTTCAACAGAAATGGACAAGGACCTTTGATTTATTCGTTATACTTATTAGCAGCGAGGCTAGCTAGCTACTATGTGTTCCAATGGATTGTTGGTCTAAGCGTTAGCTTCAGTTAAGTCCTGCAATACTCTGCAACATTCGTGTACCACATGAACAACTAACCGAGTCAATGTAGACATAGGTTAACAAGTCACTTGTGTGTTTAGTTGTATGACTTCGTAAAAGTTCGGTTAACAAGTCAATTGAGCATTAAGCCACCTGACTATAATGGGTCTATTCATATCAGCATGCTAACGTTAGACTTATTAGCAGCGAGGCTAGCTAGCTACTATGTGTTCCAATGGATTGTTGGTCTAAGCGTTAGCTTCAGTTAAGACCTACGTGTACCACATGAACAACTAACCGAGTCAATGTAGACATATAAAAAGTTGTGTAGATAGCTTTATTCACATAAGCCGTATAACTTCACAAAAATAATAATAATTTAAAGAAAACCGATCGTTTGCATGTCAGGCGATCAACACAACTTCTCAACTAAAAAGTAAAGGTCCTTGTCCATTTCTGTTGAAAAGTTTTATCCAACCAGAGACCGGATTAAAGTGACGACATCCGGTTTTAATACACATTCCTTAGCCATACGTTTTCCCTACCGACAGATGCCACTATCCTCTCAAGGACTTTTGATATAATGGTAGGTTGGGGGCCTAAATAATCATTTTTTAATTATATTTATTATAACTGTTAGATTTATTATCCTATAAAAAAATGTGACTACATCTACACTGGAAACAAAATGATTTATTTGTAGAACACTTTCCTCTTGTGAAAATTAGGATATTTATTTTTATTCAATCGATATTCCTGTAGTGGAAATGTGGTTACAAAGATAAGTAAAATGACTCATTTACACACTATACATACATACGTACAGTCAAAGGCCATACAGTAAACAATGTTCTATGTCTGTTCATCACCTGGCCGTATGGTGCTGTCACGCCCAAACAGATGCAGCCTTCTGCGTCCAAGACAAAAGTGCTCAATGATGTGGAAGATTTCCACTGGTTTCTCAATGTTCCCAATCTCGGGCTCGTCCGTAATGATCAGGTCAATGTCCACATTTGCATGGATGAAGTCACCATCAGTACTGCGCCGTACTGTACCTTTAATACCCATCAGACAATGTTCCTGTACACAAACAATGACACAGCACATAGGTATTTACAGTTCAGTTTTGGGACTACACTATTATTGGTCTGAGAGGGGGTCTAAATATTGAAAAGGTTGGTTTTGGACTTAATGAAAAATGGTTCAACACCCAAATGTATAGCAATGCTGTAGCATTATGTGATGACAAATGCTTATGCTAACACTGATTAAAAGGTCATTAGTTATAAAATAGCAATTAAACTAGCAGATTATAATGTACTCATTATAGAAACAGGCATTTTCAGCAGGTTTATTCTCTCCAGTATGGCTTCATCAGTGCATACAAACCTTTCATGGCTGATTATATATTTCCAAACAGAACACTTTACACATTTCCATGTGCACTCGCCAGAACACTCTTGGTGTGTATCAGATCAAAATGGGAAGTGTTAGGCACTTGTTAGGCACTTTAAAGGAATTGTGGAGTTGCCGATGACTAACTTCGTGGAGTAATTTGAATGTGCTAAAGTGAGCCTGGAGATGGGCAGGAAGAGAGGACATTATCAGAAAGAAAGAAAGAAAGAAAGATATTGGTACAACTTTGATTTACCGATGTGTATGAATTGTCCTATATCAATAAACTGGCCTTGCCTTGAAACTGTATAATATTTGCACTGTTCCAGTCTGATTCCAAAAGGCCAAAGCCTGTTTCTAAAATGTCAAAATCTCATCACGGCTCTCCCTTCTAGGGGAGCCAGGTTCAGTCTGGTCTTCTGGCCACTGATCCAGGATCAGTCTGGTCTTCTGGCCTGACCATGAGATTCAGGGCTCAGTTTGCCAGCCATGCATCCATCCTACAGATGTGAATTGTTTCATGGTGAAGCAAGACTAATATGCCTTTGTGTTAATAGTGCAACTGGAATATATGAGTTGTATCAAGTTTTTAGTCAAACAAATACATGCCTAGCTGCGAAAGACACCCACTAAACCATGATATTAAAATGAGATGATTGGCTCAGAAAGATTTTTTAAACCCTCAAACCTTTGTTCTTTGGAAAACAGCCTTTGGGTCCAGTGTTTTAGTTTTCCCAGGATTGTTCTTATTGGTCTTGATCCAGCATATATCTTCACATCGTCTAAAGCCCCATTTACGCAGGCACTGCAAAAACACACATGCTCCTTAACACACATGCTACTTAACAGCTCCTCCATATTCACAGGCTCTATGCACCATTCATTTCAAGAGGCAGCTCAAAGAAACATTTTTACAAAGTATATGAGTGCGTCAGGGGGGATTTCACCTTCTCACAGTGTTACTGAAATGAATTTTATAGTCCTGTCTTGACTTCCTACTTACTTATTCGTTTTTGATAACTATAAAAAACTATATTTTTCCTCTCATCATCTGCTCTATAAGACGTTTTTCCTTTCAACACTTACAGTATCACTATCCAGCAGTTTTAACTTTTCTTAAGTTTTATTATTATTATTGTTAATCAACCCTTACACCACAGTGTTCACGATATTAAAACCATTCTATAATGCATTCTAGATAGCTGCTCTGGCAAGCTAGCAAGCTAACATAAGCTATTCTAAGCTAACCTGGAAAGCCAACAGTAAAGACAACAGGGGTCTGACAAATTATAGTTTCTAACATTACAGTGTGATACTTTGTACGTTCTAAATAACAATCAGTAGAAACACGGCCCAGAAACCTAGCCATATTGATAGCCAAGTTAGTCTAATTCTACATCCATCCCTACACATATATAATGTTTTGTGTATCTTATGCATGTTTAATAATACAGCAGATGAACTTGAATTGTCATTTGTACTTTTTTCTATGTAATATTATAGATTTACATTTGGAACCTTCCGGTGCCTGAAGCTTTTTTACTATTATTACCAAGGCCATTCCCCAACCTCTTCCCTTATCCTAAACCTGGGTTTGTATCCAATTCCTCCCCTAAAACTGGTTTGTACTCCTGAGGGGGTTACCCGTGCAACCCTCCCACCCCTTATCCGGGTGAGCCTGCGGCATGCCACAATATAAAGAGATTGATGTAGTACATGGTACACCTGATATTCTCTTTACTAACCAGTCTCAGTTATATCCCATGTAGTGGGACCTTTGCCTGCAAATGCTGATGGGTGTGGTAACATTGTTCCTCGTCACAATAACCTATAATTACATACAAGCATATAAGGCAACCTAGCCCTAGCCCTAGCCCTTATCCTAACCCTAGCCCCCAACCCTAACCTGTGCACCTAAACCTTATCCTAACCCCCAACCCTAACCTGTGCACCTAGCCCTTATCCTAACCCTAGCCCCCAACCCTAACCTGTGCACCTAAACCTTATCCTAACCCTAGCCCCCAACCCTAACCTGTGCACCTAAACCTTATCCTAGCCCTAGCCCCCAACCCTAATCCTAACCTGTGCACCCACTTTGTTTCTTTTCGTCCCCTCCTACTTTAGAACATTGCCACTCTCCTTCAAGACAATAGAGTTCCCTAATTAATGTGAGGCTTACCATTCTGCCCAGGTCCAGGCCTTCTCCTGAACCACACCATAGAAATACGAATGATCTGAGAGCAGATATCTCTTCAATTTCCAGCTTCATAATCTGAAAGAGTTGCAATTTGAGAGCACCATAATGAATTGTTAGAGAAAGGCACACACACACACACACACACACACACACACACACACACACAGCACAAGCACTGCATTACTCAACCACATAAGACCTTTAAAGAAACGCATCCACTTCATCAAGCAGTCACTTACATCATCCCAAGTCCAAAAGCGTTCACTGGCGATGATGCCTGACTCTCTGTAGTACTCCTCTAGGGGTGGCTCGATGAGGATCACATCAAACTTGCACTTCAGATCTCGCAGGTCGAAAGCATCCAGATCTGCCTGCAAATACCTACCACACATACAGCAAATGCCCGTAAGAGATCAGAAATATTGAGTACGTTACAGAACCCAATACGTTGGCCTGCCTAAATAGAGATTTAATCTGAGGTCGATGCAATATACCACACAAGATGAAACATTTGTGGTGTAATATTGAAATTTATCTTGGAAACTTGCATGGGTGGTGTATTTGTGGTGGAAATGAGTTCATCTTTCAGTCGAATCAGCTCTCGGAGTTTGGGGTACTCCTCAAATCGGTCGGCCAGACCTAGGGAAAAAGAAAAACACACACACACACACACACACACACACACACACACACACACACACACACACACACACACACACACACACACACACACACACACACACACACACACACACACACACACACACAAAAGTACTTCAGGAACAGAATTTGATCAGGTATCAGATTTGATCAGGTCAGGTTTTATTGAAACAGTGGACATCATCTGAAAGATATTTATACAATGCACCGCACCATTGGTAAGGTTAAACATATGTTGATTCAGACAGAGCAGCCAAAATAACTTAGTTTTCATCTTGTGGAACAAACTTAAAAAAAATGGTCACAAAAACTACTGGCAGGATTATTTTAACATTTTGCATATCTACGGGAATGAAATGGATAGATTTTAACTGATTTTATTTTCTTCATGAAACTCCATGGCATGATCTGGGAGGCTCTAGGTGGAATGACCCAGAACGATTTAGACCTTTTCTCTAAAACGTCCTTTTACAGTCCAGTCCAGTGCAGCTTACTGAGTAAATTGTCATGTTTTACTTAGGAGTGTTGCAGAACGTACATGGTCAAAGTGTGTGCTGATTGCATGGAAAAGGGAATAATCTATTACAAATCATATAGTGAGAGCCTGATAATACCATTGAAACGAACAAGGCTTCCTTTTACAGTGTAGTTTCAGCTTTGTTTGTAAAAAATATCTGCAGGAACGTACCCAATATTTAAGATGTACCATGATACCATGGCACCAGGCAAGTATAAGGTAAATTAAATAAACCCTTTAGAAATGGGTGTAGCCATGAACAATAGCTATGTAAGAAAAAGTTATATATTGGAAAGTGCCATCTTAATTTCTAGATGGTATATAATTAAACGTGGGCTGGTGCCTAAATAAAACTTGGATAACTACAATTGGATAACAAATTGATGAGTAACAGAGGAAGTGTTACCAAGCATTGGTTGCTTACTTTCCTAGAACGCAATTATATTTGAGTTATTACCAACCAAATGGTCTTATTGAGTTATTACCAACCGTCAGTAAATGGAGTTATTGCCAACCACATTTATTTGTATTTGTGGAGTTTCTGGGCAATAGTGGAGGTGTTTCTTAGTATTCAGCTGTAGTCCCTCTGTATTTACCTACTTGTTACTTGTATTAATTACCCAATAACATACAATAATTTCCAATTTCCCATATTACCGGGTAAATACTTGGTAATTAGGGGACTGTTTAAAAAAAAAAAAGGGGGGCTACCCAGTTTCATGATGACTTAAACAAAATCTTGATCTAATTAAATCTAGAAAAAAAAAAATGGATACAAATTGGCATTTTGGGAAAAAGGAAATGTGTGACTTAAATACCCCATGCTTACCTACGTCTCGGATGAAGTTCTGTGGACGATGCCCTGTGTCCACAAAGTGTTGGCAATAATCATTATGAGGATTCAGGCTTTGTGTTCCCTAGAACAATGTAGAAGGGTCAAAACTGAGCATAGTTTATTCATTTATTTAACTTTAATGCTGTATTTGCCTAGGATAAGTTGACCGAGCACTCATCAGTGCTTCCACCATCCCTGTAACAGTGACCGTACACATTACAAATCAATTTTCAGAAACACGAAGATCGTTTAAAATTGTTTAAACCTCACAACATGCATACTAATGACAGGAACTCTACCTTAAGGAAGGTGCTTGAGTCTTTGTAAACTTCATCATACGGCCCGTTCACATCTGGCTGCTGAGGTTCCATCTCATCCTTTTGGAAAGAGGCAATATCAAAAGATTTGTCACTTTAAAGTTACAGCACATAAATAACTAAACCACATTGCTGAGTGCTTTAAAACAGCGCGATGTAACCAACACTAGTGTCTTCAAGGTTCACAGCTCAAAAGTCTTGGTCTATGTGTGTGTGTTTTTTTTTTGTAAGTTCTCAAGTGTCGCTGACCACTGCCAGATCTGTTCTACGCATGCAGCAGCCAGGCAGCCTAAACCAGAGCAGTAGGAACACGTTTTAGACACTCTGGCCCAACAGCCTAAACCAGAGCAGTAGGAACACGTTTTAGACACTGGCCCAACAGAGTATGATGTGATATGGACAAACCAAAAACAATCCCAGCGGCCTTGTGTCATCATATTTCTTTCATTTCTCTACTGATGGCCTATATATGATATACAGTTTTATGCAAAAGTTTGGGCACCCCTGATAATTATCATTATTTCACATTATAAGCTGCTGGTCAAAGCAGCAACTTCATTTGGACATAATGTATACCTTGTGGGAAAAGTAACATTTCAGATCTGTAATTAAATGTATTGAATCGACAGAAACAGTGCAGTGTAAATCTGAATACTTATGACCATGTGATATTTCAGTTTTTATTTTTTAATAAATTTGCAAACATTTCTACATTTCTGTTTTTTTCTGTCAAGATGGGTTGCTGAGTGTACATTAATGCGAAAAAAAAATGAACTTGTTCGATTTCAGCAAATGGCTGCAATGAAACAAAGAGTGAAAAATGTAAAGGGGTCTGAATACTTTCCGTACCCACTGTATATATATTGTGGCATCACGATGGGCCAGCTGGCAGAGGGGTGTGGTGTTCGTGTGGAGGTCTGGCTGCCACACCACAAGATGGCTGCCAGTGGCACTACATCTCCCAGAATGCAGCAGCACCCAACCAGGTGTAGTTGCTTAAGGCACCTGATGGACGAAGCATTTAAGACAGGTGGTGCCTGTTGTGAGAGAGCGAGCCACGAGAGCAGGAAGTGCCAGGAGGGAGAACAGAGAGGACTTGACGTGCGGGTGAAACCCGTGGAAACGTTTGTTGAAGCGCTTGTTGAAGCGCTTGCTAAGCCGCATCCGGAAGGGGGAAGGCTAGCCCCAAGCCGGGAAGGACCTGGACGGAGGAACTTTAAGCTGCAACTACAGTGGGCAGGATGTAAGTGAGGAGCACCTTATGAAGCCTATGTTTTTGCCTTTGAAGAACTTTTATGTTTGCTTCCTGAAAGACTTTGTGTTTGGTGAATAAACCTGATCCTCGTTTGAAAGCACTTTTGCCGGCTCTGTCCTGTTAATTACGCACTGCCCTACACCCAGCTCAGTGGTAAAGCCTCTCATGATGCCACAATATATATATATATATATAGTAGAATACATTATGTGTGATACTTGCTGTGCCACTGGCAGCCACACAATCCTAAAGCAACCGTTGACAAGGGGTTCTTCACATCAAATGCTGCTCCCATTTTCTCTGTTTGTTGACTAATAGCTCAAATGTATCCTCATTTATCCACAGCACTGCGTTCCAAAATTACATTGACGTATATCAATAGGTTTCCTCTGATGACACGTCCTGCAGGTTTGTTGTAGGTGTGTGGCCGTCTGCTTTGCCTTTCTGACCAGCAGAAATCCTGTTTTATCCAGAAGTTTATACGTTTTCACCTCGTCTCGACCTTCACAGCATAACCGTGCTTTCTTAATGACATTTTGGTCAGTGGGAACTGATTTCTGGACAGCTTTGCTGTCTTTACACAGCCTTCCCCTACTTTGTCAATCAATTAGCTTCATTTTCAGATCATTTTCAAATGATATTTGAAGAAGAACTGGAGGGTGCCCAAATGTGAAATGTATCAAATCAAAAAATAGCAGTGAATGTGAATCATTTGAAAAAAAACATCTGTGTACTGCTTGGGGCTTCATTCAATTTAATTTATATAGCGCCATAACAATACAATTGTCTCTAGGCGCTTGTCATTCACTCATCACTTAAACAATTAAATATGGAATCTGCCCAGGGGTGCCCAAATGTTTGCATACAACTTTAAGTCTGCAACAAAGGGTACAACAAAAGGTTTCTTATTGGTACTCACCCGGTGATCCACTACATCATCTTCAGGATCCTCTCCCTCCTGGCACTTCCGTTTTGTGGCTGACACCGATGTGTCCAGAGATACCCTTCACAATGACAATAGACAGAATCCAAATACCTTTTAAGAACTAATACATCCAAATAATGTCATTTACGGTGACCTACCACCGTAAACCGTCTTTCCCTCCTGAGGACACCACGGTCTCGGCGCGGATCTCGGACTGTCTTGCGGATATATCCACATGGATGAAAAATCACCACCTTCAGCTGAACCTGGCCAAAACGGAGCTGATGGTCTTCCCAGCCAAACAGGTCATCCACCATAACATCAATATCAACTCTTTATCTCTTGTTCCATCCAAAACAGCAAGAAACCTGGCGTTCAATCAACCGAAAAGGGCACACGTCACCCCGCTACTCATTGAGCTCCACTGGCTGCCGGTAGCTGCTCGCATTAAGTTCAAGTCACTTATGCTTGCCTACAGAGTGCTTGCTGGTTCTGCTCCCACCTACCTAAATGCTCTTGTAAGGGCAAATGTTACACCCAGGACGCTGCGCTCGTCTATTGAGCGTCGTTTGGCACTGCCGTCTGTGCAAGCACGGCAATCCAGACTATTCTCATTTGTAGTTCCACGTTGGTGGAACGAACTGCCTAGTACTACCAGAGCAGGGGCGTCCCTCTCTACCTTCAAGAAGCTTTTGAAGACCCAACTCTTCAGAGAGCACCTCCCTTCCTAACTGGCACCTTGACTAGCGCTTAACTTGCACTTCAGCAGTTACATTCCTGCACTTCTTTTTCCTTTCTAGGTCGTTTTTCTAATTCTTATGTAAAGTAGTATTTATTGTTACACCTTGTTTTTTATTGCTCTTAGCTTGACTGTTCTCTCCCTTGTACGTCGCTTTGGACAAAAGCGTCTGCTAAATGACTAAATGTAAATGTAAATGAATAAAACCTGATATAATGCTCCAAAAATGAAAGATATTCCATTCAGATTCTAGGCCAGAAAACGGTAACCTTTTCATTAAATTACCTCGACAAATAATTTTATGAACATGATGACCCATAAACTTTTTGGTCAATTCTCATTCAATAGCAATCAAGCATGTAGTTGTCCAAATGCAACCAAATCTAAAAAAGAACTACAAAATAAATGATTGAACATTTCCAAAAGGGGAGATGATGCAGTAGGAGAATTGATCATGCATGTTATTTGGCCCCACGGCAGTGTCATGAGAACTCCTTATGGAGTACAAGAGCTCCTCCATTGTGAAAAGCTGATTCTATGTCATTTTTGCTGTTCCTGCACCAACTTGAAAATTAGGACGACAATTCTCAATAGATGATTCTTTCCAACTCTCCCTGCTAGGTGGTTTGCAATTTTTTTCTTTTGTGGTTATTAGATTACCTTGATATCTAATATGTTGTATTTGTGATCCACTTCCCTTGCCCTTCATCTATTTAATAAAGTCCCAAACCTCCTTTGTAGGTGTGCTTGATGTGTGACTTGGTCCACATCTCCTACAGCTCTTTCTCTTTGGTCCACATCTCCTACAGCTCTTTCTCTTTGTTTCATTGATGATTCTGCATGCTTGAGCGTGACACATTTTCAGCCTGGTGAGGTTTATAAAACAATCTCTCTGCTTTTTCCAGGCCTCAATCGCCTTTTTACAGGCATAATCAAGCCATGGATTAGGCCTACAGGCTTTGCTGAAGTCTTTCATCTGGAATTGCAACTACAGTTTCAGTGAAACTCATCAGGTGGCACATATGGTATGTAAATAGAACACAAAGTTATAGCTTCAAGGAGTTAGACGAACTGCCACTGCTTGTTAATTGGAATCTACTGCAGAATGGCTGTGAATGACGTCATTTCTTACATCAAGTGATGGCACATGAACGTGGTACTGGAAAATCCATTAAGAGGGTTGAATTTCAATTTTGCAACTCACCTGCAAATCTCTCTCGTCTCCTCAATTTCCTTCTGTTCATCTTTGCTGTTGAGCACAGCACCAATGCTATCTGCACTCTCGGCCCCAAGCTGCAAGAAAAACATACAAAATATTATTAAAGGCAGGACAGACAATTTATATTTTTGGTATATTTCTTAAAATTATCTTTATATTCCGATAGCAATAAAAAAATGAAATGCTCTAACAATAAAAAAGCCCAGTTGCAGTCACAGGGCTGTAAAAAGCTTTTAAATGATTGATGGCTTACCTGCCTGTCACCCTATCTACCTGTCTGCCTACTTATAGTCATTGAGCATGATCGCGTGTATTCCACAAGGCTAGGCAGGCAGACTAATAGCTAAAGCTAGCAAACCAGTCACACGATGGCAGAGAAAATGCCTACAACAACTTGCACAGCTCGCAAAAGAAAGACAAAATTAGAGAAAGCTACGACAAAAAAAAGAGGTTGGATAATGCCAGAAATAAAGTGTGAACATCGGTGTGGGTTTTCCATTAAGGAGACAACTGAGGGAACAAAAGGGCCTGAGAAGTGATGCCATGGTGGCTGTATTTCTGCTGGACAGGTAATTATCGTTATTGTTTTGCAGTGCATTTGTCATTTTCCTGAACTATGTAGCCAAATTGGTACGCTAACTATGTAACGTTACCTTATGTATTAGCCCAATGTTAACATTAGCTATGCTGTAGGGTAAGCTAGTACACTATGTAATTTAGTTATGCGTACCTTGTATGTAATAAGTATATACATACACAGTATGTTTGACATACTGTAGCATTTCTTATATTAGTCTTTATTGGCTTTGAACAGGACATTTACAAATTTGGCGATGTAGCACATTTGTGTTTTTGTAGGCATGAGAAAGACCAATGCGGCGCGGGAGAGAACTGTTGTAAATGTAGTATACCCCCATGAGTTTTCTGTTGTCCTGCCCAAGATTTTGTGGCCTTCATTTTATTAGTTATAATGCTGTTGCATGTTTGAACCAATAGACGGCATTCTGAGCTAATAAATGATGCAGTTCTAAACCACTTTAGTAGGCCTAATGAAAGAAAAAAAAAAGACTGTGATAACAGTTATAAGTGATAACTGTGACAACAAATTCGTAGCCTAATAAAAACGTTCTCTACACAAGTGAGCAGTACGTAGCAGGCCTATTACATTTCCTCTGGGATGTTATTTCACTCTAGGCTACTTAGGACCTTCTCAAACAATGGTCATGTTGTATTTTCCCCTTTTTAATTAACATATTTAACACCTGTCAAGTGTCATGATTCATCAAAAAAAAAATCTCCACGTCTGACGTTTGAATGCAAGCCCAATGACATGATGTGATACCAGGACTGCTAAGTGCTAAGACCAAATGATGGCGCTGTGTTTGCTTCTTTATAATTTAATTTAATTCTAGTCAGTGGAAGAGCTTTTTAGGCTATTATCATTGGCATATTATTAGTAGAAACATACAGCCTATTACACTGTGACATGACAATAGCTGTGCGTAGGCCTATGTGTGGACACTGTAGAAGGCTGTCGCGGACTTCGAGCATGAACTTGAGAACATCGGACATGTTCACACTTGACAGGTAGGCCTATGATATTCTGATCATATGCATCATACTGTGTTCGTTACATGTTGCTCCTTGGTGACTGATGTCAATATTGACATTGCACACAGTGCAAAAAGCATGGTGGCGAAGTCTGAAAAGAACGGAGGCATGGCCATCTCTCCCGGTGACTATCAATGATTTTTTTGAGGCGCATGCGATCTTTTTATTTTATCCGGTGGTTCTGCCATGGTAGCATACTACAAGAGTTTGTCTGAAATTAGTAATATCAAAAACACCAAGAAAGCGTAACGTCAAACTATTTGTAACACAGCCAAGACACTTAGATATATTTGCCATTTTAAATCGATGGCAAACATAACGACCGCATGGTTAA
Source organism: Clupea harengus (assembly GCF_900700415.2). Lineage (NCBI taxonomy): Eukaryota > Metazoa > Chordata > Actinopteri > Clupeiformes > Clupeidae > Clupea > Clupea harengus. Next base: position 5,077,328 of record NC_045166.1, read on the forward strand.
CATCGTTGGGCTAAAATTAAATTAATTTAACGTCTTATCTCTGCATTACTCGTTAGTTTACCTTTCAGTGATTTTTAAACTTGAAGAATTGGCCAGATGTTGGCGAGAAGGTAGAGTTAGGTAAGTATGAATGAAAAATCGCTAACTGAGACCTAAACAGCGGTTGATTCTACTGAGTGCAGAGTAACCTAGTACTTCTACTGATTTCGAGGGTCATACCTCTGTATAGTAACGATAGTAATGGCAGGGGGTCTGTGATTGGTCAAACTCCTCTTCTGCTTCTTTGCTCTGCTGCAGCTGCCTATGTACGCCTTGGCGACTCGACACACAGATTTTGAAGGTTGAACCCGTTGAAAACCGGCAATGCATTATTGAGCGTTATGCGTACTTAAAAAAAAAAACGTATTTTTTTAAATGTTTTGTTTTGCGTAGTTTTAGAGCATCAACTCGTACCAGCGTACTTTGATGTCAAAATGCGTGCCAGGTACGCAAAATGCGTACATGTTGGCAGGTCTGGTAACTGATGTGGTTGCTAGGGTACACATGGTGGTTGCTATGGTAATTTAAGTGGTTTCATATGCTGTTGCTAGGGTAGTCATAGGTTGGCATTATGGTAGTGGTTGCTAGAATAAGGAGAGTGAAAGAGTCAGTGAAGAGACTAAAGATGGAAGGAAGGAGAGAAAATGTGATACAGGGAGAGGGAGTGTAAGAGTAATTGTAAAGGATGGATAGATATATAGATACAGAGATGGAAAGAAAAACAAGTACAATATGGAAGGTGCCTCTTCTCCTAGTTATACAATTAGGCCTATATTGACAGGGACAGAAAGAAAGGGAGCCTTCATATTGGGGCAGGTGTCAGTGAACCAGGTGCATACCAGTGTACTCAGGCCCAATTTAAGTCTATGGGAGAAATGTTGTTTCCTTTAATATCTTAAAAAGTACAAAGTTCAGGGAAATGACAAATACACTGTATACGTGTCCTTTACCAGATATAGACAACAAAGTTGGGTTCGAAGAAAAATGTAAAAAGAATAAGAAGACGACGAAGAAGCCACCTGATACAGTGCAATGCTTAGCATGCACTAGAATTAAACTGGCGTTCACCTGTGTTTCACTGTCACCTGCGCCAACATGAAGGCTCCCTTCCTCTCTGTCCCTTAGCGCATGGTGTTGATTATCTTAATATTGACGGTAGTTTCCACTGTAAGTTACTTTCACCAAGGTCTACAGACTATTCCTCTACCAAAACAGCCGCTAGTTAGCTATGCTAGGTAGGTGGACTAACGTTTAATAGCTATGCACGTTTTAATTATATTGTTGAAACAAGAACTTGAATAAGCTATAATTCTCCAAAGCATCGTGTTTCATTTGAAATACGTTTTTGAAATCTAGTTTTGTCGCTGGGTTTACCATTTAAAAAATATTAAGTGATTCATTGCAGGTTTTAAGTATTGTAGCTAATAAACTGTTAGCAAATTATGCTAGCCCAATTTGTTTTAATAGCCTACGACGTTAGGCTACTTATTCAATACTGAATTAGAAAAGGAGTGAGGCTTATAAAAAGACTAGGATGCATTGTCCCTCACACAGTGACCAAAGGACGGTCACCACTGTCCGCAAGACACCCCTTGTAGCACATATGGAGGGAAACCAGCGTACAGCTAAGCGTTCACCATGTTTAAGTGATAAATCGAAATAGCCGGCGTGAACGAATCTATGTTAGACGTCAAACCCAACTCCCTCGAAACAACGATCTTGAAAGAAAAGCCATCCCATTAAAGTGACAAGAATGAATTTGTTTATTGTTGATAACTGGGTCATTGAAGTCATTCAAATGCACAACAGTCAGCCTTCGGGCCACCTAACCTTTGAGGTGGCGAATCAAAACTGCGTACAAACTTTGTAAGGTTGACGTTAGGAATAAACTTCACTTTCTAACGATACTAATCTGCCCAAGACCAACTTGGCTGAGCGAGAAACTGTTGATGTCTGGCTACCAAACATGTTGAAACTTTAACTTACCTGTTGTGCCAAAAGCTGCCGCCTTAGCTTCTGTCTCTCTCGAATTTCTTGAAGTCGACTGTTCATTCTGGAAAAATGTATTGTAATATACTACACAATTCAATTATCACTAACGTTACTCCTCGAAATAGCAGTAAGAAATCAGCGTCAATAGGAAAGAAAGCCACGCTACTTTAGTGAAGAACTCTACACAACAACAAAACCGTCCGACTGGGCGCAAAGTAGCCGTAGTATAGGAGAGGGGGTCCTTTTACTGTCTATGGTGGATGGGTGCACAACCGCTAAGTACGGATGCACGGTACTATTGTTACTAGCAGAGAATTTCTGGTACTACACAACACCCCATTACTCTCCTCATAACAGATATGCTCACAGTTCCGGTTTCAGCGCTATCAAAATAAAAGCCCGGAACCTTCATTTCGCTATTTGAACTACAAAACGTTTGTGAAAAGTATGTCTTATTAAATAACTATCGACCGCAGTTTGCAAGTCTGCAAAGCCCCACGTAGACTACTAAATCAAGGTTACACTGACTACCTTAAATCAAACAAGCTGAATATGTGAATTTGTACACAACATAAATGCAATCGTTTAAAAACAGTACTTATTTCTAAAACAGTAAGTGCATTTCTTGAATCATTTCGTACAAACAGCAACACAAAAAATGGTTTATGCCTTAAACCTTATTATGTTAATAAATGTCAGTGCCACCATAATGAAATGTCATGTGTCATTGTTTAGAGCCAAGCCAGTCAAATGCTTATATATGTTATCAATATAACAATTGATCATTGATAATAACAATTATTTCACAAGTTGCCTTTTACTGTATATCTGTTGCACCTACACTGATTGATGACCAAACTAGTTTATTGCCAATGTGTTGAATATTATTTATAGCAAGTTGCTATTAATGCTGTTAATGTATTCAACACAATCTGGTGGTTGAAGAAGGATGTAGGAAACAAGCACTGAAACGGCCTTAGTCAAAGTTCTGAATGACCTACTAATCGCATGTGATCATGGGTGCATTTCAGTACTGGTTCCTCTAGACCCTAGTGCCACTTTCGACACTATAGAGCATCATATTTTGCTACAGAGACTGGAACATCATGTTTGCATCAAAGGCTCTGCCTTATCGTGGTTTAGGTCTAACCGTTATTGTGTTCCCATAACTTACCAAAAAAAAGCAACATCGATGCGGCTAAGGCAATCATTACCCAATGAATGCTACTATCGCACTGAAAACATGCCACGGCTGTGGTAAAGCTGGCCATCTGAAAGGGGTGTGCAAGAAAACAAAGCATAGAGACAAAGCTCAAATGGTAACAGTAGCAACTGAAGAAGCGGGCAGCTCAGTTGATTGTAAGGATGATGCACTGGATCTATTTACAGTGTACACTACTCAAGAGATTTTTATCAAAGTTGTCTGGAAACACATGTGAACATGCAAGTGAATACAGGTGCATAATTGTCTTCCAGAGTCTGTTTATCATAAGCATCTGAAAAACTGCCCTCTGCATCCAGCAAACATTAATCTGTGTTCATACACAGAGGACACCATCCCTGTATTTGGGGAAATCCTAGTTCCAGTGATGTATGATGGAAATAAATAAGTGGAAGCTGCCACTTGTGGAGGTAAAAGGCAACAGACAGCCATTACATTACAACATAAGATAAAACTAAACTGGGAAAAGATCTTCAGTCTTCAAAGCTATAAAAATCATGTACAACCCACACTGAAAGCTAAGCTTGAGAAGCACATCTTTTCTTTGACGGCTATAGGAACATCAAAGACTTCAGAATAGAATAGAATAGAATAGACTTTATTTGTCATTGTGCATTGGATACACAACGAAATTTGTTTGTGCAACCACTAAAAAAAGTGCAGTTGTGCTGGGTGGAGGGTATGAGGGTTGTGTGATTGTTTAGTTCTGTGATGGCCCTGGGGATGAAACTGTTCTGCAGTCTGGAGGTGCGGGCTGTAGTGGCCCGGTAGCGCCTGCCAGAGGGTAGCAGGGTGAAGAGATGGTTTGCGGGGTGAGTCTCATCCTTCAAAATGCCACATGCTCGGCAGAGGCAGTGTGTCCTAAAGATGTCGTCCAGGGGAGGCAGTGAAAGTCCAATTATTCTCTCCGCAGACCTTATGACCTGACTGAGGGATTTCCTGTCCTTGTCTGTGCAGTTGACATACCATGCAGTGATACAGTATGTGAGGACACTTTCAATGCAACAGTGGTAAAAAGACTCGGAAGACAGGTTGTTTCTCTTCAGTATTCTCAAGAAGTAGAGACGCTGCTGTGCTTTCTTGACTGTGGCGGTTGGGTTACTCACCCATTTCAGGTCCTCTGAGAGCATAACCCCCAGGAACTTAAAGCAGGAGGTCCTCTCCACTTCCTCACCATTGATGATGAGGGGTTGAGGGTTTGCCTTTTGCCGTCTGAAGTCAACTATGATTTCTTTTGACATTCAGGGTCAGGTTGTTTTGCTTACACCATCCTGTCAGTCTGTCAACTTCGTCTCTGTAGGCACTTTCATTTCCGTTGGTGATTTGTCCTGCCACAGTCGTGTCATCTGCAAATTTGATTACTGTATTTGAAGTATGGGTGTTGGTGCAGTCATATGTGTAGACGGAGTAGAGCAGGGGACTCAATACACAGCCTTGTGGAGCTCTGGTGCTGAGGGACAGGCTCGAGGATTGGTGAGGACCCAGTCTCACTGTCTGGGGGCGATCTGTTAGGAAATCCTTAATCCACATACACAGGCTGTAGCTGAGGCCCAGATCAAGGAGTTTGGTGATCAGCCGGTTGGGGACGATGGTATTAAAAGCCGAGCTGTAGTCTATGAAGAGGAGTCTCACATATGCCTCCTTCTTGTCCAGGTGTGTCAGCGTTGTATGGAGGGCTGTGACGATAGCATCCTCAATGGACCTGTTTTCCCTGTAAGCATACTGATGCTGGTCCAGGGAGCGAGGGAGGGCAGCCTTAACGCGCTTCGCCACCAGCCTCTCAAAGCACTTGGCGATGATGGGAGTGAGCGCCACAGGTCTATAATCATTTAAAGTGCTGATGTTGCTTTGCTTGGGCACAGGAATAATAGTTGCTGTTTTAAAACAGGTTGGTACGACCGCTTTGGCTAAAGACATATTAAAAATGTCCGTAAAGACATCTGCAAGCTGGTATGCGCATTCTTTGAGCACTCTTCCTGGAATGGCATCTGGTCCCTCTGCCTTCCTTGTGTTCACAGACCTGAGGATGTGTCTTACCTCCTCTGCTGTTACCCTGGCTGTGTGGTCTGTGCCAGCAGGTGGGGGAGCAGCTCCATTATCTAGCCCAGATGTCTCGAAGCGGGCATAGAAGTGGTTGAGCTCCTTTGCTAAGGAGGCATTGGTGTTTGTGGGTGGGTTGCGGCTTCCCCTGTAGTTGGTGATCTGTTGTATGCCTTGCCACACTTGTGTTGGGTCTCTGTTGGTGAAGTGGCCCTCAATCTTCTCCCTGTACATGGCTTTGGCCTGCTTGATGCCTTTTTCAAGTTGTGCCTGGATATGCTGTACTGTGCTCTGTCACCTGATTTGAAAGCTGTGTTGCGCTCCCTCAGAAGGGCCTGGACCTCCCCAGTCATCCAGGGTTTCCTGTTAGGGGGAATCCTGATGCGGGTGTTGGTGTTGATATTTTCAACGCAGGTCCTGATGTAACAGAGGACAGCAAAGGCATACTCATTCACATCCTGATTAAAAAACAAGGTCCAGTTTGTTCGTTCAAAGCAGTCCTGGAGCTGTAGAGATGCATCTTCAGGCCACTTCCTAACAGTTTTGATGGTAGCTTCTTGTTTTTTAATGATGGGGCGATATGCTGGAATCAGGGATAGTGACAGGTGATCAGACTGGCCCAGGTGTGCGAGGGGTGAGGCCCTGTATCCCTTTTTAATATTAGAATACACACAGTCCAGAATATTTTTTCCTCGAGTTGCACACTTTACGTGTTGATCAAAGCTGGGCAGCACCGTCTTGAGGTTGACATGGTTAAAGTCACCAGCCACGATAAAAACGCCCTCTGGATAGGTGGTCTGCTGTTTGTTTATAGCTGCTAGTAGATAGCCAAGTGCTGCATTAGCATTGGCATCTGGTGGGATGTATACTGCTGTTACCACGGTAACGGAGAATTTGCGTGGTAAATAAAATGGTCTACATTTGACTGCTAGCATCTCTAGATCGGGTGAACAGTGCTTATCGATGACAGTGGAGTTTGTACACCAGTCCTTATTTACATATGCACATAGTCCTCCTCCACGGCTCTTACCAGAAGCCTCTGTTCTATCGTTGCGATGAAGTGAGCGACCTGACAGCTCCACCGCTGTGTCTGGGATCCCCGAGAACAGAAGATAAGAGTGCAGAGTGATGCCAAGCCAATCTTTCACAAGCCACGACCAGTATCGTATGCTCTGAGGAAAGCAGTGGAAAAAGAGCTTGGGTGCCTACAGAGAAATAGAATCAAAAGCAGTGAGAGTGTGCGGTTAAAGTAGGCTCATGACAAGTGAGCAAGGCCACTCCGGATGTTCAATCTAAGAGAGCGTGTTAGTTCGTGATTCCAGACATGTAAAGGAACTGTGGATTCTAGGGATGATTCTGCAACGCAAGGGACCTTTAACCTGTGAAGTTCAAGTTGGCCATCGTCAGGTCAAAGTGAATGTGGATCACCTGCTACCATCTAAGGCTTCAAGACAATTCAGCCGAGGGGATGACAGTGATTTCCTGGACTACTCAACAGGCTGTGAACAGGAAGCACCGCTCAAGAAGATGTTCTGGATGGTCCATCTCAAGAAGTTCCAGACAAACACTGTTATCCTGAAAGGCAACGGACAGCACCAAAAAGACTTCATCTCTAAGTGTTAATGTAGAGATAATCCCACAGGCCTTAATGACTATAGACCAGTCGCCCTGACCTCTGTGGTAATGAAGACCTTTGAGCGCCTCGTGCTGACCCACCTCAAGGCCATCACTAACCACCTCCTCGACCCACTGCGGTTTGCCTATAGAGCCAACAGGTCTGTAGATGACGCAATCAACATGGGACTCCACTTCATCCTCCAGCACCTTGATTCCCCCGGCACCTACGCCAGGATGCTGTTTGTGGATTTCAGCTCCGCATTCAACACTATCGCCCCAGCTCTCCTCCAAGACAAGCTAACACAGCTGAGCGTGCCTGAGCCCACCTGTAGGTGGATCACTGACTTCCTATCAGACAGGAAGCAGCGCGTGAGGCTGGGCAACCTCATTGGACTAATCTCCAATGGGGACGAGGCCGCCTACAGAAAAGAAGTCAACAGCCTGACTTTCTGGTGCAGCCAGAACCACCTGGAGCTGAACGCCCTGAAAACTGTAGAGATGGTAGCAGACTTCAGGAGGAGCCCAGCCCCAACCATCCCCTTCATCATGTGTGACTCCCCAGTTAACACTGTGGAGTCTTTCAGATTCCTGGGAACAATTATGGCACAGGACCTAAGGTGGGCGGAGAACATCACCTCCACAATCAAGAAGGCCCAGCAAAGGATGTTCTTCCTTCGGCAGCTAAAGAAATTCAACATGCCGCAGAAAGTGATGGTCGAGTTCTACACAGCCATCATTGAGTCCATCCTCACCTCGTCAATTACCATCTGGTTCGCTTCCTCTACTGCCAAGGACAAAGGCAGACTGCAGCGGATCATTCGGTCAGCCGAGAAGGTCATCGGCTGCGACCTGCCGTCTCTCCTAGACCTGTTCCACTCCAGGACCAGCAAGAGAGCATGCAAGATCATCGCTGATCCTTTCCATCCACCTATTTCAGAGACTCCAATCCGGCAGACCCCCCCCCACACACACACACACATATACACATTCACACAAATGCACTACAGCGTAAATTATTTATATACTGCACTTTGCTAATTCCAATTCACTGCATCTTAGCCCTGCCCGTGCCCAAATTATTTATTATTATTTATTATTCTATCTTGTAAAACATTTATCTTTTATTCTTATTTTTTGCTATTTTGTTGGTATGTTATGTGTTTTATGTCCTATGCACCAACCACACCAAGTTAACTTCTTGTATGTGTAAATATACTTGACCATTCTGATTCTGATTCTGATTCTGATTCTGAATCTGAATCTAGTATTCAAGTCCAGTGTGCTTAGTGTTATGTCAGTGACAAGTTGTTTGTATAATTCAAGCACTGCATATGACATTTAACAAGTATGGTTATAATAGTACAGTTATTTAGTCTTGTTGTCATAGGTTATAATCTAGGGGGGAGGAGTGTAGTAGTTTGATACCAAAACATTAGGTACAGTAATAGTGGCAGCTGTAGTAAGGGTAATATGGTAACTGTACAGTCACTTGTATTGCCTGTCTGTGGCAGAACCTAAGTACTACAGTAAACAGCTCTGTGTCTCAGAGTATAATTATTCTTACACAAATATTACAGGGGGAAGAAAAGAGACAAAGTGCGTGGGCAGAGCCCAGTTGCGTATAAGTATTTAATGGTTATGGTGATAAGGAGCAATGTTTTCATAGCCATCAGCTTCAGCAGGCAAAGTTCATGCTACAAGAAAGAGAAAACTTTGGTTAGTAAACATTAATTTGATGAACAGATAAAGAGATACATTTTGATAGACAATTAATAGCAGGTAATATGGCCACTTCAGTATTAATTCTTTAGCATAAATTGATATAGAAGGAGACGGAGAGGGAGTATGGGAATGAGATGGGGACCGGCATGGTGTATGAGGAATACATAGCATGGTGTATGGGAATTATGTTTATGTTTAGTGTTGTTGGCTGACATGGTGCATGGGAATTTTAGTTATTATGGGATAGCAAGGGATACAACAACAGTACAAACTGGCTGGTGACAGCCGTAATACGGGCCGCATGCTGGACCCTGTGATTAGTTTTGATGAATTATGTAAAATGAGGAGGGTAAAACACTAACTGTACAGTCATTTCCTAGTTTATTTATTCTTCTAGTTATCTGCTGGATAGCAAAACTGGGGCAGAACTGGCGGTCCGCTGGCCTTTTGCTCATCAGTTTTCTGGCTCTTCACTGGTGAGTTACCAACATTTTTCCAAATGCTTTTAACTGACCATGTCATGAGAGCCTAGTAGCCTACCATGAACTATTTCTGTTTAGCGGCTGATATTTTAAATAGACTATGCCAAGGATATTATTTAGAACTTCAAGTAATTGATTACATTTTATGTTGTTTTCTTAATAGCCACACCTGGTTACATTAAAGATGATGGTCCAAGAGCAGAGCAGAAGTGGCACACCACCAGTAGGGTGCCGACCTATCTGGGTACTGAGGTGTATCTCTGTAGGGTTCCTCTCCATGTTATCAGACCTTTATGATAATATGTATGAGCCTCTCGGTGTCTAAAACAACTAACTTCCTTTGACAAGCATGCTTGCTTCATAGGATTCCATTGTAGATTCCGGTTTTTGGGGTTGTAACTTAATACTGGACCGATTTCGATATTTTTTATCCGCAGTAAAAATTTGGACCCAAAGAGATCTAAACAATATGGCCCAGGTTTGAAAATCCCGAAGTTTCCCTTTAAGTTCCTGGGCTGATGTGAACAGGGCTAATATGAACGCCCTCTAACAGCGGTGGTGATGCTGCCAGTGGCGATGACGCTGGATGGACGGAAGCTGCCTGTTGCTATAGTAACTACTGCCTTTGTTCCAGTGCTGACCTGCGTGCTCTACGTAACCGCACGGGCGCATTCACCTCAAAGACGAGGAAGGATCCCTCGTCACACCCCACGGATGAAAACAGTAGGGTTAGGTTATATTACTTGTAGACAGGATAAAGCTAGAAAATGGCGCTCATCCCCTCTCAAATATTGAGAGTGGCAATTCTTCTGTCGTATTTTTCTGTTCTGTGCAATTATAAAGCCATCGACATGCCCGCTCATCAAACATATGGTGGTAGCTGGAAGTTCTTAACGTTTATAAATCTGGTAAGTGAAAACTGCCCTATTCTTTCACCGTTGCAGTATCATTTTGGGAGTTTTGTTACCCACAGTGTTCTTGGAAAAATCGTTTTGAAGCTATACATAGCCTTGTCTTAGGCTACAAAAAGCTTGAACAAATGTTGGGTCAAGATGACTAGGCAGAGTGTCTGAAAAACAATAGGCAAACCACTTAAACTGTAACGAAATGTTGCAGCCTTACCATACGAACGAGGTCAAATGTGGTGTGGTGTTGTGTGGTGAATTACATCCAAGGTTATCACAGAATATTATCTGGATATGGTTAAGTAAATGTGGGCCAGGTTCATCAGTGTTGCACCGAAGGCTGCTCTGGCTGTGGAATAGTAATGTGTCCACCATGGACCTCTGGTAACAAAATACCTAGAAAATATTATTAGCTATAGCCTACACCCGCACTATTGATATGGAGCCATATTGACAAATAAATGCCATGCGATTCACAAATGTATTTTGTATAAATGTATTTCACATATAAATTACTCTCCATAAATAAATGTTTTATGCAGCCACAAATGTAAATTAAAAATTACTATCCACATATAATAACTTGATGTTCCCAAATGCATTTCGCACTGAATGAATGTCTCTTGCAAAGCAAACGCTTATTCATTAGCTTCTTATTGTTTTCACAGTGCTTGCAAAGCACTATATAGTTTTCCATAACTATCTTTCTATCCATCTATCTATCTATCCCTGTAAAGGAAAGGTCTGGTCTGTGTCTTCATGGTAGGGTGATCATTTTCATGTGAAATGCATTACTTAAACCAGGAGTCTTAAACTCAAATTAACGGGGGGCCGATGAGTGTCCAGTCTGGTCAGTGGGGGGCCAGATTTTTTTGATCTGTTGGCTTGCCTATCACAATACTGTAGATACCACTTTTGAGTGTGGCAAATTTACCATGTGTGATTAGTGGTACAATGGTTAGTGTTGTTGAATAACAAGTAGCTGACCTGAGTTTCAACTCCTTGGCAATGCAAGATGCTCTTTGGATAAAGGTGTTTGTTATAGTTGCATTTTTAGTTCACTTTGTCTCATTGACAACAAAGATAACAAATTACACAAAGTAATTCCTCTGTCACTTCAAACTGGTTGTTAACACTGCGGGAAAAAAAATGAGAGCTGAGCATCATCATTTATGTCAGTACTCCAGTACGTCCAGAGCCACAGAATATGCACTGAAACTTTTGCCTTCAACACACAGCTAGATTTATTTTCCGATAATGACCGCCTGACTATACATTATTCCGCTTATTATTCGGTTACTTGTCAGAATGATAGAAGACATTCCTCCAAAATACCTATTTTAAATGATTTTGTTGCCATTTCGTGACTTCCGCTAAGAAAAAATAGTTCTTCACGCAAATAGGACTTTAATGTTTCAGGTGTTGCGTAGAAACCCATTACTGGCTGACTTCAATTAAGTTTCCATTACGTTAAATGACTGGATTATTTGAGAAATGATATGAAAGATGTGAATTAGAAGAACAAAACCCGTTGCCAATGGCAGCAGTAAACGTTGGGGTGGCCCATTCAAATCAATGGAACTTTTTGCAACATTCTGAGTAGCCGGCGAGACCCCTGACTTAAACAGTAATACATTTCTCCTTTAAAGGCGCAGTGTGTAGTTTTTAGTGACATCTAGTGGTGAGGTTGCTGAATTGCAACCAGCTGAATACAGTTCCCTTTACAAGCCAGTGCGAGTACATACAGTGGTCGGCAAATGCCATAAAAATGTAAAAAGCCCCATCTCGAGCCAGTGTTTTGGTTTGTCAGCTCTGGGCTACTGTAGAAACATGACGGCGCAACTTGGAGGACCCGCTTCTTATGTAGATAGAACTGGCTCATTGTAAGCTAACGAAAACACAATGATTCCTAGTTACAGGTAATTATGCGCTAATCCGCTAGTCCATTTCTACTTATAGATGCCACTAAAAACTACACACTGCACCTTTAAGCGTAAATAAACCTGAGAATGTTCATGTCAACCATTCCTGGTTTTGGTGCAGTAACGTTAGAGCCAGTATCATCAGTCACCTTAGCTTACATTTGACAGCAATGGAAGAAAATATTTGTCAGTGGAAGAAAACATGAGCAGTTAGTAAGCTATAGTGTAATTCAGCCTTAATTATGTAATGGTTAATATACCCGTGATCCGCTTGTCAGTTAGTTCTTGGTAGCCAGTTTAGGTGGCTCACGCTGCTGAAAATCACACAATTTAATTTATGTTCGCTTCTTTCATAGGCTAAACTTCTCTCAGCTGCCTTAAAAAGTCAGGTAGAATTACTGTAAAAGGGATAAACTGGATAAGTGAACACATTGACATTAATCATTGTGACTTATTGGTTGTGAGGTTATAGCTATCAAACAACAATAACAAAAAGAAAACAATAGGCCTACCTGTACAAGGCTCAACTTTAAAGTGCTTGCCAAGCTCCGGCCAATTATTATAATTCTTTTTTCAGTTATCACTTTTTTAATCTACCATCTTTCCTGATTATTAACCGCACTGTATTAAACTGCATTACAGTATTGTAATTTTATAAAAACAAACCTGCATATTGATTGTACCTGTGTATATAACACAGTTAATTGAACATTAAGTCAAGCCATGTAGTTGTTGTGTGAGTGCCAGTAGCCACTAAAAAGTTGTATGAAGCAAAAATACTACGCCTACACCCCCTCCCCGCATGCCCATACACACACACACACACACACACACACACACACACACACACACACACACACACACACACACAAATACCCCATTCCCACCCATTTATTGAGTTTTCTTCTTCAGTGTTATTGTGTGGTGTGGGAATGGACGATAAATGTTAGAGTAATTGTTAATTGATCCCCTGTGTGTGTGTGAGTGTGTGTGAGTGTGTGTGTGTGTGGTGAGTGTGTGTGGTGAGTGTGTGTGTGTGTGTGTGTGTGTGTGTGTGTGTTTGTGTGTGTGTGTGTGTTTGTGTGTGTGTGTGAGTTTGTGAACATGCGGGGAGGGGGAACAGGCGTAGTATTTTAAATGGAAATGCCCATCCCTACTTCACTTTTTAATGGCTTTTAATGTGGTAGAACAACAACTCCTGGCCGCAGTAGTTGAGTGGGAATGGACAGCAGCAGGCTAGGAACAGTGGACAGGCTGAAGCAACACCCCGCAGCGGAGAGGGGAAGAAAAGAGACATAATGAGAGAATGGAATTAGGTATTCTAATAGACTGACTTGTGCACGTATATGTAAACGTAAGTTATAACGGTAGAGAACAATGGTCGCGGTCATCAGCGTTGCACGCAAAGGCCTACTACAGGGAGAGAGAAGAGAGACAACTAAGTAAATATATTAAAAACAACATATTACAGAAGCCAGACATCAGACAGACATCTTTCTCTCCATGTATCTATCTATTTCTCTTTCTCTCTATGTATCTATCTATCCATCCATTCACCTATATTTCTTTATCACTCTATCATTATATTTTTGAACACCTTTCCCCATCTCTTCCTTCTCTTTATACTCTATATACCCTGTCTCTGCTTGTGTCTCAATCTACATATATATGTTCAAAATCTCATTCATCTCTTTTTTTAGCATGTGACGGAAAGTACTTTTAGATAGTATTTAGATTGTATTTCCTTCACGTTAAGTTATTATTGTGAATAAAAAAACAAGAACCATAGTTTGTTTAAATTGCGTATCATAGGTCTTTTAAGCAACACTTGCTATGGCCTCTTTCATTCTAAGACCAGGGCCAGTGTGAGGCTGCACCAGTGTATAGCCCTGGTCTTGTATTTCCATCAATGAGTGCATACACTGGGGACCATCTGCTTGGAGCCGGCTGGGGACAGATTGAAAAAAAGGGGGTGTCTTGTGACAGAAGGGGAGGGAGGAGAAGGTGAGGGTAAACAATTGGAAGCATGGCAGATGAAATCACGTTTCAGGATGAGCATGCTAGCATACATGTGCTAAATGTACACAATACATACACATAACATGATACATACAGAATTGATAGCGGATAAGGTGGGAACAGCTGAGTGGGTATACAGTGTGCTCATAAGGGTTATTGCAAGGGTAAGTAGGGTATAGATATGACTAATTAACTGAATGCCATCCACTGAGTTTAGTCAATTAACTGCCATTGAAAACATGCATCAATAAAATACTAATATGTTGATAGATTTCTTGTTCATCTGTATGGTCACGATGCCTTATGGACAACTGGAATAAATGAAAGGGAGGAATATGGACTAGTTGTGCTAAAAACAGAGAGTAGGATAAGGTTCCCTAGGCTGCAGTTCAACGCTACTTAAGATAACTTACTGTTGAAGAGGACGACATGAGGACATCGTGTGCAAGTGAATTAGCCTATTTGTCCAGGTCAGTAAACAAACACGAGACAACAAAGTCCATTGGTAAAGGTATCTGTGAGATACTAACATGAAATTCACTAGATTAAACCAGTCATGGCAGCACCACTGGAATTGGTAGTCAACACTGTATCATATGCTAAATACCACCCCATCGCCTTCCCCCGCACACACATCCAAATTGACGTTGGGACTTCCTCAGTTTCAAAAGTCACGCACATCTACTGCACAGTAGCTCTGGTTAGAGCACGCAATCGTATTTTGAAAGACAAATACACACAGCTGTGTTATTAGGGGAGGCCGGCTGACTGCTAGTGACAGATGCTTTGCCGAAGCAACGGGGCAAAACACAATGTTGTTTATGTTATTATGACAAGTGTAAAGATATTTTCAGTCCATTACAAAACTGGTGGGACAAATAAGACGACTGTCCATTAGCGGGCCATCAGTGTAGTTAGTGGGAAACATTGAACTCAAGGACATTAACAAAACAGAAAAGATATGCAGAATAGATTTGGCTGACTGAAAACAAATCTTATCAATCTATCAGCCCTCTGTGGTGCTGCAAGACATTGCCTCAAAAAGGTCCATAGACCCCAAGGTCAAAAGGTCCAGAGACCCCAAGGTCAAAAGGTCCATAGACCCCAAGGTCAAGCCCCCTTTGTTGATGATGGTCTGTCTCTGAGAATGATATCCATGGTGTCATAACTTTTTGAAATACCTATGATTATTGCCACTTTTATTTTTAGGGTCTTTATATTGCGCTTTTAGTTTTTTGAGCTTCTCTCTGCACTGTTTGACAAACAGATAGGCTACTGTTCTGATGTCTACATACACAGTGGAAGAGAACATCTAAAAACCAGGAAGGAATACAAGGCACTCAATTCCAGAAGAAGTGAAAGAGTTCAAATGCCTTTTTTGATTTGCCATGGTTAACAGGATCTTTAAAAAACGCATTTCAGCCTTCTGGGCCTTCGTCAGGGAGTGAACAAGAACCTACAGAGACAATAACTTAAATAAACCAGGACTACTAGCACGTCTTCAGCTAACGGTGCAAACCCATGACAGCAACGCGATACGCTTCAATCGCTTTGAGTGGCCGTGTTGTAGCGTGTGGAAATGGCATAACAGACTGGACTAGTGAGCT
The DNA here is from genome assembly GCF_900700415.2 of Clupea harengus. Taxonomy (NCBI): domain Eukaryota; kingdom Metazoa; phylum Chordata; class Actinopteri; order Clupeiformes; family Clupeidae; genus Clupea; species Clupea harengus. The sequence continues at coordinate 5,092,895 of NC_045166.1, forward strand.
AGTTAGTAATCTGATTGGCCACTGCCGGGAAAAATCGCCCCTCATTTGCATAGGATTCAACTTTTTCCAACTTTTATCGGTCGCATCGCCCAAAACGGTGGTCTACGTCACAATGGATTGGCTCCCGTTGAAATGCATGGGATTTAGAATATCGCGTCGCTCGTAACGGTGTCATGGGTTTGCACCGTAACAATCAATATCAGTGTCAATAGGTCGGGTGTAGTCATCTCATTACCCTGTAGGGGGTGCCAAATATAGAATAAAGTTGTTTCTCATTATGTTAGATAATGCTACAGATGACAGTACAACATATCCTAACACAGGTACTATTACATCTTATTTAAACTATATGCTATCACAGAAATCTGAAACCTAATGTAAGCCTGGGAACTTAGTTGCCTGCAATTTATAGTTCCAATAATGTTCTTATTGTTTGAGTAATTTCATATGATTACCCTTCCTAATTTATACAGGTATGTGGTCTATGCCCACAGCTTGCAGTGAAGGGGTCACTAATGGTGCTCTTTCTAATGCTGTGCCATGGGATAATCCTGATTACCCACCCTAACCGCATATTTATGTTCTGCCAGATGATCCTGTAGGCGACTCTTTGTACGGCCTATATAAAATACTCAACACTGTGGGCACTAGTTCTGCTATTAATACAATGTTTCACTTCGTACTCAATATTTTAAATTGAAAAATTAATTTGGACAGTGGTTACACTGGTTACATCTATATGAACCATTTTGTTTGTCCTGTAGGGTTTGGCTTTTCTTAAAGCTTATAACTGGTGGCTCTGGAAAAACCTCCCGGAGGGAGGGATCAATTTCTTTCAATGGCCTGTTTGTTTTTTTCAGCTTCTGTACTATATTTAGTTACAAAATATATAAGTACACTCATTATTCTTAGATGTTCTTTTGAATAGACCAAACAATGACAAGCACTGTGCTCTGGAGCTGGTATTTCTAATGACTTGGCCAATACAACCCAGATTTAATTTCTGTTGATCTCTCCATAAAGTCATTATCTTGGAAATATGATTTTTAACTGTATTTGGATGGACTCTATCTGCTCTTAAAAATGTGTTTCTGTTCGTTGGATTTCTCCAGATGGACATATGCAAGAAACGCTCATCATCTTTGTTTACGTCCAAGTCCAGATATTGTATGTTGTTCTTGCTGAAGTCCAGAAAAAGTTTATTATATATAGTTCATTAATATTTGTGGTCTTGAGATTCTGATGACAAGCCACACATTCAGATTCAGACCCTGCCCAGCAGTGACAAAAATCATCAATGTACCAACCATACCAAATAATGATTAATATACCAACCATATCAAATAATGATTAATATACCGACCATACCAAATAATGATCAATATACCAACCATATCAAATAATGAAAAACAAATAAGTTGTTATCAAGGGTCCACTTTGTCAGTGACACAATACAATCTCTATGATCTCTCTGGCAGTCCCCCAATCAAAGCTTAAATCCAGGGGTGACCCCTCTCTATAAGATCAGCCCCCTCTATTGAATCCTTCAAGTCCAGGCTCAAAACCCACTTTTATTCTTTAGCATTTGGATTCTCCTGATCTGAGTTGATCATTTGTATATTTCATTTCTGTGTATATAGATGCTTAGTTGAGTGTTTTGCTTCTGTTTTTCTATTTGATTTGATATTTTATTGGGAATTAATTGTACAGCACTTGTCGACGTGAGTTGTTTTTAAATGTGCTTTATAAATACATTTGACTTCATTTGGCTTGACTCTCTGGGGCATTTCTGCTTCTGGTTGTGTTCTACAAAAATGATTTAATGCTGCTAAACCTTGTTCGTGTACTTTGTTTGTGTCTAAATATTCCATTCCATGGTAACCAATAATGATTCAGTGCCTTTATTGCCTTGATTTCAGTGGCAATATTTTTCCATTTGATTTTGTTTACTACACCAGTAGAAGGAAGGGAAAGTAAAAGAGGCCTCGATCAATACCATTTTTTCATACAGATTCAGTGAGACTCTCAATGCCTGAAATGACTGGTGTTAGGTTATGGAGCATGTAAAAGAGGCCTTTCATAAAATAGGACAGTCATTAAACATATATTTAAATTCAGTAATCCATGCATTTTCTTTAGCCATTTGAAGATTATTTTTCATTCAGCTTTGAGGAAGTCTGTAGGATTAAATGTCAAATACTGATACAATTCTGTATTCATGTCTTTTCACCTTTGGGCACCACCTTTGTCTGCGTTTTTATTGACAATTTCATCATTCTTAGATAGAGATTCAAGGGCTGTTATCTCTTCTCTTGATAGATTATGCTCTATGGATCTAGGCACATCTTTTATTTTAAATATCTGTTCAACATCATAATTCACCTTTTTATCCCATGTATTTAGTGTGGCATTTTGAACAATAGGGCACAATGTGGATTCAGACACAAGGGAAAAGGCCTGACCACTAGTGCTCGTGGACAGTAATGTATGTTGTCTACTTGAGGTGCATGCTTCTATAGGATAGTCCATTTTTCTGTCAACATCTTTAAATGCACTGTAATATGTAGGGTGGAACAATAGTCCTTTGGACAAGACTTCTACAGTCATCAGAGAGTGGTATACCCGAGATGCTTATTACTGCTTTTTGGTCTTGCTCCATGTGAGGAGACTTTCTTGGTTTAAATGGAAATTGATTATATGTCATTCCCTATACCTATATTTATACTTCTTTCATGCATCTCATGTATCTTATGTTTTGCTTATCTTTCTTTAGATGAAGAAGGTGCTCCTGACAAAATCTTCTATTCTATTTTGGAATTGATACTTTCTAAATAACTGTTGTGGCATGCAGTACATTGCATATTATAGCAGCATATAGTGAAACTTGTGGAACTTTTGACTATTTGAGACAACATAAGACACCATCTAACAATCACACAATAGTTTCATTACACAAGGTTACTGACCCTAATGTTTCTCCTTTTCCTTAGGTAATCCAAGCAGTATTCTTTGGTGTGTGTGTGCTGACGGACTTGACCAGCCTCTTGACTAAAGGCACCATGTGCCAAGAACAGGAGAGGCAGCGGAGGAAACTAATTGGTCTTAGGGACTGGTTGATGGCTGTGCTGGCATTTCCTGTGGGTGTGGTGAGTAAATCACACTGTCCAGTCATTATCCCTCTCTGATCTGTCTCAACATGAATGATTTATTAACATTCTCCTGCTGATATTGGATTAAATGATGAAGGCTGATGCACCGAAGATGCACTAAATCAGTTTTATGTATGCAAAGGTTTCAAAAAGGTTGACATGTATGAGTGTAATTTATTTGTCCTACTACACATAATTTCATCTGTTATGTAACCACCAACAAATTTGTTCAGATTAACATTTATCAATAATTAGAGGCAGTGTATTACAAGGTTTTTCCAACCCTAGCTCCTCTCTATTGCAGAAGTAATCCAAAAGTGTGGCCACAATGGCGGAGGCTAAAGTCTAGAGCATGAAAACATTTTGGCTGAAAGGTATCTTGGCGACCAGTAATGTCTCCTTGAACAACTACTGTTATTTATGTTACAATAACTTAGTTGAGGCAAATAGACCCCTGCAGGTCTCCATTTAAGCTTTTCAGATAGCTGATAGGCTAACAATTAATGTGAACCAATGGGCTTGCTACAAACTACAGGATTGCCAAGCTTACTTGCTGTTTTTGTACCTAAGGAGAAGGGAAGGGAAGGGAAGGGAGAGAATCAGAAACATGGCAGGATAATGCATACACATAGCAAGATAATCATGCTAGCATTCATGTAGCAAATGTACACGATACATACAAACATAAGATGGTATATTTGTCACAGGGTGATGGGTAAATTTCCCCACTGAGGTTGTGTTTCCTCTCCCAAGTTCGTGCAGTTTTGCATTTATTTTCTATTTTCCCACACCTCGGGGGTACAGTAGGGGCTGTGGCGTGAGTTGTTCCCGCAGTTGGAATCCCTTAACTTTTGGCATTACTCCCACTTCTGCCTGTTTTGCTACTGTCCACTGTCAGAGGAGCTGTATGCACCTGGCTCGCTCCCTACCTGAGTTTTCTTTTCTTTGAATTCAGTATTTATTTATAGTTATTTCGGCGTCCGTTACTCAAAACACATCAGAGAGAGACAACACTCCCGTTACATATACACGAATGTACACGATACATACAAACATAAGATGGTATATATATTATGTACATCTACCAAATGCATGCTGTGTACAACACTTGTTGTTTCCCTTCCCCTTCTGCCACACAACCCCCCCCCCCCCTTCCTATCTCCACCCGGCCAACCTCAAGCAGATGGGTCCCCCCTTATGTGCTGTGGTTCTGCTTAAGGTTCCTTCCTGACTAACAGGGAGTTTTTTCTTGCCCCTGCTGCCATTGTGCTTGCACTAAGGGGGTCCAGGCTCTGGGCTCTGTAAAGCGCCTTGAGACAATTGTATTGTTATGGCGCTATATAAATAAAATTGAATTGAATTGAATATACATTATACAGACAAAATTGATAGTGGATAAGATGGAGAGAGAGCATTCAAGTATTGTAGAACAGATTAGTGGATATACAGTGTGCTCATAAGGTTACTATTACAAGGGTAAGTAGAGCAATGAAACAGAAAACGATGGTGATAATTATTTACATTACAGGTAACTAGGGTAGCACAGATGTTGATGTATCATTAGCAGGGTATAATTAATGCAGGACAGTGTGGTGGGGATGGGTAGGTATAGACAGAGGGTTTCTATAAGTAGATCAGGTGGAGAGACTACAGAAGCATGCCACAGGGGAGACAATCTACACTAGGAGGGGAAGAAAAGAGACTAAGTGAGTGGGCCTAATGCCTAATATGTGTATAAGTGTTTAATGGTTATGGTGATGAGGAACAATGTTTTCATAGCCGTCGGCATTAGCGAGCAAAGGTCACACTATAATTGAGAGAAAATGTGGTTAGTAAATATCATTTTGATAAAGCGGCAGCATCCTGTATTAGTTGAAGACTCTATATTGAGTTGTTGCTACATCCGGACAGAAAAGCATTGCCGTATTCTAGTCGTGATGTAATAAAGCATGGATTACTTTTTCTGCATTTTTGAGAGCTCTTGGCAATATGTCTTTGAGATCTGTTTTATGTGTGAGTCGAGTAAGAGGTCTTGGTGGATAATTACACCGAGATTTTTGATGCTAGTGTTGGATGTTAATGAGATGCCATCAAGTGTGGGTTGATGGCTGGATAATTCTCAGTTGTTTAGGGCCTGCAAGCACAACCTAATTTTTCTCTGAATTAAGGAGCCAAGCTTCTATCTTAGGTAGTTGTACAATTTCGTCAGGTTTAATGGATAGGTAAAGTTGGCTAAGCATAGCAATGGAAGTGAATGCCATACTTCTATATAACAGCAGCTAAGGGCAGCATATACAAAGAGAAGAGCAAGTGTCCAAGCACGGAGCCTTAGGGAACTCCATGACTTACTCTGATGTGATTGTATGGTGAACATGAACAAACTGAAGATGGTCAGAAGACCTAAACCAGGATAGGGCACAGCCTTTGATACCAACATTATGTTCAAGTCTCTGTAGTAAAATATGATGATCAATAGTGTCGAAAGCAGCACTAAGGTCTTAGCCTGGGTGCCAGCCGAACTTAGCCCCGCCCACAACATTTGAGGTCGGGAAGTTCGGTCTGGCATTGCTCCGTTGGGGTGGAATTATGCCCGCACCAGAGCTGTTCGTACCAATCAAATTGTCAGGGCGGGCTTTATACGATGATGGACAGATGATCAACAGTAACGTCACCAAAGAGCGCTTGGGTTGAATTCGTTTTCAACAAACATGGCTGCCGCTGGAGAGCTGAGATGTGTAGATTCTGCCATCGAGTCTGTTTTAGAAGACATCGACAGCGCATTCATTTTGAAAGAGGAACAGAGAAACGCGATCAAGGCATTTGTGGATCGAAAAGATGTTTTTGCCGTCCTTCTTACGGGATTCAGTAAAAGTTTAATTTATCAGCTGGCCCCGATGGTCGCGAAGAAGATGGGACGTTGCTCTGATTGGTTGTAGGTCTATCCAATTGAGCGAAGAGGCATTTTTTTTCCTGGTTCGGTTGAAACACGCCCCATAATCACAGCCCAATGGAGCAGTATCAGACTCATATTCTGACTAGAATTATGAGTATGACAACGTCAGGCTACTAAGGTCTAGAAGAATCAGTATTGAAATGAACTCATGATCAGATTTGATTAGTAGATCATTCAGAGCTTTGAAAGGCCGTTTCTGTGCTGTGATGGGCTCTAAAGCCAAATAAGAGGTCTTCTCGGTATTGTTTTTATGTAGAAAGGAGGCAAGTTGCTTTGCTATTACTTCTTTGAGTATTTTTGACAAGGAAGGGAGGTTGGATATAGGCCTTATAGTTAGTCAGGTTATCAGGATCAAGATCTGTTTTCTTTTTAGGGATAGTTTGATCCCTACTATTTTGAATGATTGTGGTACATATCCTGAAATTGGTGAATTGTTCATTACATTAAGTAGTGTCTCGTTTAATAAGGGCAGTGCATGTTTAAGTAGTTTTGTAGAGATGGGGCGTAGTAGTCACGTTGATGATTTAGATGAGGAGATCAGGAAAGTGAGTTTAGGGAGGTCAATGGGTGTGGTGTTAAGGATTCTATGAGTACGCCGGTTATGGGGGTGTTACAGAGGTAGTCATAGTGCATCCTGGAAGGGCTATAGGGTCATGGAGGGGGAGGAGACAGATTTTTTACTATTGTTGTTAAAATTTTGTTATTGAAAAAAGTCATAAAATTGTTACTGCTACTGGATATAGGAGCAGAATGTTTGATTGTTATGTGTTTTTTGTTAGTCTAGAAATGGTGTTAAAGAGAAACTTTGGGTTGTTTTTATTGTTCAATCAATGAAGAATAGTAAGCTGATTTCACATCACAAAGTGCTCTTTTATAGCTTACAAGGCTATCCTTCCATGCCACTTTCAGTGTTCAATAGTTTTTTTACTGTTTATTTGAGTCTTAGTTTTCGTTAACTACAATAACCTTGTTCACGATATAGTAGAATAACATTTTACCAACTCATTTCTGGGGGTAAATTAAAAATGTGTAGATCAGCACAGGGCTGGGAAGAACGCTAGTTGGAAAGAAAAATATTGGAGCGTTTGTTGTCACTGCATCTCTATGTCTAAATGTCTAAACAACGATGGGTATTTTTCTGGCTTGCAAGCCATGAGCTCACCGAACATAACTGAGGAGTGTAGCCTGTATTTTATCTCCAACTCTGTTCTACCAAGTACTATCTTACACAGAATCCAAGAGCCTACTATTATCTATCATAATGACCATTAAAGTTATTCATAAAACCTTGAAAGCATTGGGACAACCTATGCCTTGTGACCTGGTGAGGCTGGACTTGATATCCCCCTCTGGTCATAATCTTGTCATGAAACTCACCTCTTGCATAACAGCAATAAGAGGATCTACTGCAAGGTTAGTTTTGACACTGCCATCTAGTTGTCATATAATGGTAGTATATTAAATCATATATATTTATTGTGCAGGTTACTACAGTGACAATGCCTTGTGTATTTCAAATGTTGACTCCTACATCCTATCCTAATATCCTGATATGCAATCCCATACATGGATCTATTTTTTAAGGCTGCTTTGGGACGCTGATTTAATGCTGATTGCGACAGCAGGTGGCCTCACCAGGAATGCAATGGTCATGTAGATTTGGAAGTTATTCTTGGAACAAAAAAGCATTAAAGATCACGATGACCAAAATAATTTCTATTTAATATGCAACATTTAAGGGTAACATTGGAGAACAGTTGCCCAGATCCTAACAGACAACATTTGTTGTGCTCACCTAAAGAGGAGTCATATAACAGAATATACTGTATGAGTCTGAGTATATAGAAAGGGATATATAAATGCATTTAATTAGTAAAAATGGTATGAATGATAATAATATGTATATATGTGTCTGTGCATTACAATCAAAGTACATAAATACAAATCTTCAGTTACATATTACACATCTGGAACCAGTTCATAGTTATAGTCATAGTTAAGATATTTAGCAGACCCTTTTGTACAAATTTCAAATTCAATTTAGTCCTTTTTCTCATCCATACTGTATGTACATACTTCTGGTTCACAGAATGAACAATATTTACGCTCACAATTTTCCTCACTGCTTATCCCAATGTATTTCCTAACATCTATTTTGGTCATTTTCTTTTTTTATAGTTTGTCGTGACCATGTTTTGGATCCTCTACCTGTATGACAGAGACTTAATATACCCACGACTCTTGGATAATTTCATTCCACAGTGGCTAAACCATGGAATGGTAAGTGTGAAGATTTTAGATTTATGTCTCAGGTCTTACTTGGTTTAACTTACCTAATTAACTTAACACATAGGCACATTCATATCAGTATTGTTATTGTTATATATCTGTTATTGTATTCCAGTTTTTTTCTGTTTCTCTGTCAGTTATTAGATGCCTGTTACGAGATCAATGTTTGGTTTTCAAAACTTGATTGACTTTTAAATTGGTGCTAATGTATACCATGGCTTTGTGTTCAATTAACTGTTGATATTTGCACACCTATGAAGTCATTTTTTGACAGTATTACCCATGTATATCAATTCACCAAGTCTGTTGTGAAGTTTAAATGAACTGTCATGTTTACAAATTAGAGGACCGATGGCAGTAGCAACAATGTAGCATAGCATTAGCATTAGTAGTAGCATAACCATGTTATGTCAAGTATGTCTGAAATAGCATTTAGTACCGTTACAATACAAGGGCTAAGGACCACAGTGAGTTTACAAAGCTAAGGCTCAACAAAAAAGCTAAGGCTCAACAAGAGGTATGGAAGTTACAACTGGGCTTTGGCCAAAGCAGTCATCCATTTATAATTAGTAACATCAGTTACAGTTACTGTCCTGTAAGTTAAGAACGTGTGGTGGAAAGAAGTAAAGCTGCAAACAAGTCAGTTTCTAGCAAACCCAATAAAACGCAATATATGATACTACAATGACAGGGTCATACATTTTAGATGGCCATTAATCTGTTCATATGAATGGAGTGATTAAGAGCTTTTATTTGTCCCTGTGGTTCAGTGTTGTGTTGTGTTATGTTTTTGCACATATTCCAGCACAGGTTTAAAAAATTAAAACAACTTTTCACAGTATGATTATTACTACAGATGTGAAATGCATACTACTTCCATATTATTGTACCTAAACTTGTGCAGAATTCAAACAAATAAATGTAGCTTTGGAACCACTGTTTAAAGTTGCTTTCATTTTCAAAAATATCAGAACCAAAAGAGTGCCTGAATCTAGCCCCAGACTCCTTAGGATTAAGTGTGATTAGTTTATTATTTTTAGTTTGAAAAAAAGGAAAGGAGACCATGCAAAAGTTAGGTCGCCCCAAGAGTCTCAGACCTTAATTAGCTTGTTAGGGCTATAGCTTGTTCACATCATCTTTAGGAAAGGCCAGGTGATACAGGTGTCCAAACTTCATAAATACTCTGACTCCTCAAACCTTGTCCCAACAATCAGCAGTCATGTGCTCTTCTTGGCAGCTGCCTAGCACTCTGAACATTAACATAATCACTACCCACAAAGCGTGAGATGGTTAGAAGAAGATGGCAAACAGGTTCAGGTAGCTGTTTCCTCAGTTCAAATTCTGGAAGCAAACATCTCACTATCTGTAAAAAAGCTTAAGATGAAAAGAGAATGGCTTCTACAACGGGAGAATGATCCTAAACACACCTCAGAATCCACAATGGACCACCTCCAGAGGTGCGAGCTGAAGGTTTTGCCATGGCCCTCACAGTCCTCCGACCTAAACATCATCGAAAGTCTGTGGATAGACCTCATCAAAAAAAAAGATCTCGAAAGAGCAATGAATGCAAGGCAACAATCTCACAGAACTAGAAGCCTTTTGCAAGTGGGCAAAAAAAAGATTTGACCAAAAGCGTTTACAAGCTGTGATACCTGCCAAAGGGGTGTTTCTAAGTACTGACCATGTAGGGTGCACAAACTTTGGCTTCTGGCCCTTTTCCTTTTTTGTTCTTTTGAAACTGTAAAATATGGAAATAAAAAAGCAATCTTGCTTAAAATATTAAAGAAATGTGTCATCAGGTCATCTTTTACTCGCTTAGCTATTCACAGTAACACATTTTGACTAGAGGAGCTAAAACCTTTCCATGTTACTGTATATAATACACATTTTTACAGGTTAATTCTAATTAGTGTTAACTGTCATAAATGTTGCCTTTGTCTTTCTGTCAAAGCCAACATGAAATACTGAGTGGGCTGTCTGTTCTACTGTATGTTCACTGTATGTGATACTATGCATTTGTTACATCACCAAACCAAATTTCACATATTGACAAAAAAGAATGAGGGTTTAATGGGCGGAAGTAATTTCAGTAAACTCTAAATTAAAACAAATAAATTACAAAGTTAGTTTTAAATTAAAACTAAAATGACAAAGTAGATACTTTTCTGTAAATTCCTTTCCCAAATACAATAACTTCACCTGAAATACAAATGAGAAAGTAGTATTTTGTAGATAGAAGATGTATTTCAAATGCATGTAATAGAAATGCTGTCCATCATTGTCTTCACCTAATAATTCATTTCTTATTCAAGCACACAACAGTACTCCCCTTCATCATAATTGAGATGAGAACAACACGACACCAGTATCCAAGTCGGCTGTGCGGACTTCTGACTGTTTGCAGCTTCGCTATGGGATATGTACTATGGTAACAGCAATCCACCTTGAAGCTTCATTTTGATGATTCGTCTTATAATTTGTCAGAATTCAGTTAAGTGTTTGACAATAACTTCAGTCATTATAATAGGCACTTTCGGAACTTTTTCATAGTTCTTAGAAGTGTTGGAGTATACACTTTGTTGTGTGTCCTGCAGGACCTGAGGACGATCATAGTTCTTAGAACACTGTTTTGAGGGACTTCTTAGTATGGAGTTAAATTAGTTTCAGAATTCACAAATACATGTCACACGATTCACAAAGAAATGTCATGCAATTCACATATGAATTATTAGTTACATTTATTTACAGACTAAACAACGTGCTTTTACAGACCCCTCACCATTTGTGAACACCCCTGCATTTATTTCTGGATTTTTTACATTTTCCAGAGGTGGCTTAATTCACAAATGCATTTTTTTCCTTCAAAATTTCAGCCAATCACACAGACATAAATTTGAGAGCATGATTGAATGTGACCACACTGTGTTACATCTGCGTAGTGTCCAGTTATGTGGACTACTACACCACAACAGACATCAACATACAACTGATTACACACAGAGGAATCCATGTTTCAATGGCATTTGGTAGCTGCCCACCAAGTGGGAATATAATGTGTTTATAAACCCCTTGCCATACGTGATTGAACATGCTTGAGCTACGAATATTTGAAAGAATGTCCAATCATCCAACCTGCCATCTCAAGCAACTTGCTTCCCCGAAGAAGAACAGTTGCAGAGGGCACTCTAAGCCACTGGGTAACCATCGGACTAACCCAGCTAAGCCGGTTACTGTTTGAACCCAGCCGCTGGGTAATTAGTACTAACCCCATGCTGAGTCAATCTAGCCCACTGGATAAATTGGACCAACAATGCTGGGTAAACTGAATCCAGACAGATGGGTTTATTTCACCCAGCAACTTCAAACCATATGCTAGTTCATGTTAAAACACAAAACTTCGTCCGTACAAACTCAACATTTTCACTAAGTCACACCTCCTACCAGCTCAGTGTATAAGCTAATGTATCATAAAATCAGTTATCTAGGATAATATTAATTTACAGGACAGTCTACACAGTCAAATAAAACAAGTTAGACAGAAAGAATTTCAGGCAATAGATTTTTATTTTACAACATTACAGGCCTGGTTTTTAAAAGCAAGTTTTAGGTTTCATCGTGAGGGGGAATTCCACTGTTCCATCTGTTTTTGGTGTAACTAGACCACCTTTAAATGAAACACAAAATAGATGAGCATCAGTCACTATTTATGTTGGCCAGGAATGGCTAGAGAAGCTCTTGTACCAGAGTGAGAATTTAATGTCCATCTTTGGGAATCTCAGCGATGGAGACAGACTAACATGACACTTTGAAAATAGGCTTTACAACACTATATGGTGTAGAACTAGCTTAATGTTAGCCCTGTTCGCATTATTAAACATTAGCTATCAACCAAATTAGTCAGCGAACTGCAATAGTATCAATCATCATTCAATCATTTTACAAAGGACATGTCTGTGCTGGATTCCAAAAAGTTAAAAGTAGATAGAAACCTTTTGTACTTGCTCAAATAATGAAACAATTGAGTTTAAGCAAAGTCAGCCAGCTGTAAGGTCTCAGACTTTTTGACCCCTTTTTCACCCCAACTCTATACTTGAACAGATGTCCGTTATGGTGTAGTAGTCCACATAACTGGACACTGCACAGATATAATGCAATGTGGTCACATTCAGTTAAACCCTCAGTTATATTCATGTGATTGGCTGAAATTGTAAGACATCTGAAAGGCTGCAGAGAATGTCGTGCAGGGATGTTCACAAATGGCCAGCAGTTTGTAAAGGCACGTTCGTTAGTCTGTAAATAAATGTAACAGTGTTTACATTTGGGAATTGCATGACATTTATTTGTGAGTTCTGAAACTATTCTAACTCCATATGTTAGCTCTTACTTTAGGGAAGGTACTCTTCCAGCACAAGAGGAACCATGAGTTACATAGCGTACGGTTGTAATACCAACCGTCATTTCAGCGTTCTTACTGGCGGTGCAAATGCAAACAGAAAAAAGCTCCACAGTTGGTAGTTCCTCTCGATGAGTCCCGAGAACAATTTGGTCAGAAAGCGCCTTTTGTATCTCAAGACATTTTAATTGTACCAAAACCTTCTTCATAAAAAGGATTTATTGACTTATTAATTCATTTGATACATTTATGCAACATTAAATGGCCTTTGTGGAAAAAAGCATCAAGATGATGGAAATTGGACCCATTTCTCCCCAGTTCCTTCTTGCTCGCTTGCATGACCCCCTGCTTCAGGCCCTGTCACTTCATTTCTGTTTTTTTCTCTGTTTTGTAGTGTCTGCCTGACAGTGTAATCGTTTAAATCAAACTTGTTTGTAATCTTCTCCAGCATCATAACCCCCAATGGCTCCTTTTGAAAGGTCCTCTGAAATCTCTTACTGTTTCATGGCACACATTCAAATCTGTGTGGTGAAATCCAGATTTTTATAGTGAAGATGCTTACATTTAGGCAGAAATCAATAGGGCAGAACCACCCAAATCACATATCATCTCATCAATTTAAAGGTGCAGTCCTCGATTAGGTAATAAAAGGTTGATTTTAGTTCAAAAGCCAATCATATTATATACCTCCCTTCTGTGCTCCTAAAATAACGTGTTGATCGGCTGGAGAAGTTTATGGCTCGGTCCGAGCAATTTGATTTGTTTCCCATGTACATAGCCAGGACTGCGCACAAACATCAAACAAGTCTTTATGAGTGCACACACTGGACGAGAGCTCGAGGAACGTGGGGACAACAATGTGTAATGGATTGGAATTAAGGACTGCACCTTCAAGTACCCCTTTATAGTCAACGGAAGTGGTTCACATACTGTACTTTTTCCCACAAAGGCTTTTAATTGAGAGTTTTATTGAGATCTGTTTTTATTACTTACATACAGATCCAATAACATTTTATGTGAAATCTATGCAGAATTTTCTATCCCTCACTGATGACCCAAAAGAAAGGTGTGTTTCTTTGTCTTAGCATGAATGAATACAGTATGAACTCCTCATACTCTGTCACTCTTTCTTTTTCTCAGGATGTGTTGGGTCCATCATGTGACTGGAGTATGGGTCTACCCGCTGTTGGAGCATCTTGGCACCATATCCAAAGTCCTTTTTTTCTTATGTCTGACCGTTATCATCAGTGTATACTATGTTCTTGGAGAAATTCTCAATAGTTATATATGGGACTTCAGAAAAAAGAGTAAGTCCTCATGAATCAGCATAACCTATGCTGATTTTTTCTGTCTACATGTTTCTTCAGTCCCACTATTGAGAAAGCAATAATGACTGTGTTACATTTTGTGGCATGATTCATGACACAATATAGCACAAAATCATAAACATCAGAAATTGATCAATAAAATCATGCTAGCAAAGGAATTCACTGTTAAAGATGAGCATTTCATTATATATTTTCATAATTCTATATAGCAAACATGTGGTATTCATTTGAAAGTACATTAATCAGTTCAAGGCTACTTAAATCATATTGAGCTTGAAAGCTTTTTTTAGAAGCCCTAATTTTATTGATTTTACAATGCATGTTACATTCCTCAAGGACTAAACCTAATTGTATTACTAGGCAGCAGACAAGCCGACTCAAACTCTAGTCACGTTATTTGTGACTTCTGACTTGACTTGACAAAATGAAAAATATTTGCGACTTGATTTGAAAATATTTGAGACTTGATTATCAATGACTTGGTACTTGAATTGACTTTCAGGTCATTGACGAGTTACGATGAGTTGTATTTTTGTTAAAAGAATGAGTTGTATTTTTTTAAATACAATCAACCGCAGGCAGCTAAAGACAGGATTACAAATGTCATTTTCCTGTGCAGACTGGACAGTTCCTACTCATATTTAAAGTATGAAAAAGTCACTTGAAATTCGTAACACACATAGGAATTACATGAACATAATCGTACATATCATATGTTTATAACCCCGATCTCCAGGAACTGCCGTGAGTAGGTTACGGTGCAGCAGGTAGCAATGTAGCACTATGCCGAATAGGCTAGATGTTGACAAGTAGTGATTGTACAATTAAAGGTCTGATTTTTCTCATTTCTCCAGTGTGAGACCAAGAAGTGAATATCTTGCAACCCTTTTTACCCACCTTTACCAGGGGTGCCAATAATTGTGGAGGGGACTGTAGTACAAAATCGTTTCTATTCCTGGTGACAAATATACGCAAAGTTCCGACCACTCAAGAGTTCTCATTAGCTAAGCTTTGAATGTTTACATCATTATGTTTGCAGCAGGTTATTTATGTTTGATGGCATTTATAGCCATGATCAGTGCCTTGTTCATCTGTTCATCTGTCATCATTTGGGTCACTTCTGAGATAGTTTTATTGGGTGTTTTTCCTGCACAAAGTGACATGGTTGTGCCTACTGGTTGTGGCATAATGACAATAAATGAGGCTGATCAGCACCAGGGATTGAAAACAAGGTGTATGTGTCTCATTTACGGGTCATTGTGATTAATTATACTTGGTTCCTGCTTTGTACCTATTAGGTGCAGCAGTACCCTCAGGTAATTGTTAGTTTGCATAGCATGTAAGGGTTGAGGCTTTTTTTAAATATTCATTGACCGCAATTTATTTGGTCATCCTCTTTTTTGTGAGCCTCAATGATTAGTGAGGTGCCAGTCTACGGTTAATGAAAAAATGCATCTCAAGATGTAAAATGCACAACATTGACAGCCATGCTTAATATTAGCAGCATCAGTGCAGAAGAAAGGACAGACTGCACAATGCTGCAGAAGCCTTCAGAACCTAAATAGTCGACCACAAATGTCAGGATTGGAATTTTTAACAAACACACCTCATAGAACAATTCATTTAAAACAACACAATTTACAACTTTTTGGGGTATGTTTCTTCTTAGCAACTATTTCTGGTATCATCTTCAAATGAATTTTGATGGAATATGGTCATGTGAAGGACAGATAAACACACCTGTCATTCCTACTAGCGGTCCAGGCTATACGGATGTGTTTCTGTGGTTTGGGTCGGAACACCACACGAAAATGTTAGAAAATCCTTCACAGCAAAACATCACCAACGATATCCCCAAAAAAACAATTAGCATGTTCAGAAGCTTAACACCAATTAGCATGTTCACAAGCTTAATACCAGTTAGCATGTTCACAAGCTTGTTTATGCATAGGCTACTTTTTAGGTTAGTAGCTCGCAAGTTTTTAGACCAAAACTCCATAGTGCTTCTTTAACATCCAACTATTATGTGAAATATGGGAGCAATGTGGAATCACACCTCACACGCCCCTCAGACCCTAGTGCCCTAGGAAGGTCATTTTTGAACACTACCAGCTAGAGGTCTGAAGGTCAGCAAACAAGTTCATTTTCATTCCCCATATGTTCCTTTGTGTGCACATCATTGATATGACCCCAACCAAGGTCTGTCTGACCCACATCATTCATGTACACAAAGCTAAGAAGGACAATGAGTTAGTCATGTCACACCTCATGTCACACCTCCCATGCTGTCCCCCTAAAGTTGCGGAGTGTAGCTAACTTTTACGCCACTATCGTAAATGCAAATTGCTCTTCGACACCCTGTAATGGACAGTGTACACGTGTATTTGTTGACAAGCTGAAGGATATGGAACCGGCAAAGACAACAGCAGATGCCAAAGGAGCATGCAGACTAACAAGGTAGAGTAATATTACAAGATTTTACACAAATATGACTGCATAGTTTGATTTATTATGACATTGGAGATGAACGCTAACAACCAAAGAATAACAAACACAAAAAAGAAATGCTGCTCATGTTTTCAGCCCAATAAACATTGTATTCTAAGCATTTGAATGTAGAGTATGTGTAATCTAATAAAATGTTGGTGGTGAATTTATTACAAGCTAGCTGAGTTAGGTTTTCAAAGTTACAACCTTCCAAGGATAATTGCCGTGAGATTGACGAAGACTGATCAAACTTTTTGACGTGAGATGAATTTATTTGGATGCTAGCCTGCGACAGGACAGGTGGGCATCTGGAAAAATTAGAAATCTCCGTGATACAGGGATGACATCAATATCAAGAGAAGGTTTCTCTCTCTTTCTTTCATTAAGTTCAAATAGACATGCTTTATTGACATGACCATAAGAAACAGTATTACCAAAGCACACTTGGGGAACAAAACACATAAGCTACATATAGGCTATATAGGGATAACATTTCTGATTTCTTTGTCTTTCTCTCGTTCACTCACTCACCCTCTATTCCATCTCTTAAATGGCTGCCATGTCCTCCAGTTTCACTGTTATGCCGATGATACTCAGCTCTACCTCTCCTCCAAGACCATTACTGCTGCCACCCACTCTACCCTCACCACTTGCCTAATTGAGATTAAAACATGGATGCAAAGAAACTTTCTAAAACTCAACTGTAATAAATTTGAAATTTGAATTATTGGCCCAGACTCCCTTACCCGCTGCATTCAGGATTTCGCACTCAATATTGATGGATCCATTGTCAACCCCTCCTCCCAAATCCGTAACCTGGGAGTCACCTTTGACCCCACCCTCTCATTCCTGCTCCATGTCAACCACATCACCAAAACAGCCTTTTTCCACCTCCGTAACATTGCCCGCCTCCGCCCCTTACTGTCACCCACTGCTGCAGAAACACTCATTCATGCATTTATAACATCCAGGCTTGACTACTGCAACAGTATCCTCTATGGTACCACAAACAAGATCCTTAATTAACTGCAGTACGTACAGAACTCTGCCGCCCGCCTACTTACTAATACCCGCTCATCACCCCAGTACTCCATGATCTGGAACTGGATCCCGGTTAAACAAAGGTTACATTTCAAGATTCTCCTCACCACCTAAAAGGCCCTCAACAACCTGGCTCCCCCCTACCTCTCCGACCTCCTCCACCAACATGCCCCCTCCCGATGCCTCAGGTCTGCGGATGCTAACCTCCTGCAAATACAGAGGACCAAGTGCCGAACCTGGGGTGATAGGGTGTTTTCAGTCGCCGCCCACTTCCTGTGGAACTCATTACCACACCATATAAAAAATGCCCCCATACTGTCAGCATTTAAAAGGGCCCTCAAAACCCACCTCTTCAGACATGCCTTCCCCAACCAACCCCCCCCACACACCCCCCATGTTTTTTTTATTTTGTATTCTTTTCTTTTGTTATCTGTTTTATTTATGTCTTTATTTTAAGCTTCTTTGAGAATTGTGAAAAGTGCTATATAAATGTGATGCATTATTATTATTATTATTATTATTATTAATAATAATAATAATAATAAATGTTTGTGTTTATCTCTCTTCAACTCACTCTATTTATCTATCAATCTCTACCCTTATTTCTCTCCCTATTTTGCCTTTATCAAAAACACTATACTGTCTCACTATCACTTACACACTACCACCCTATCACTATCACTCTCTAAAATAATGAACTTACTGCCGCGAGTGGCAGCCTGTTTTAGCCGCTCTCCTTTTTACGCTCTCCGTCAGTTCAGGCCCCCAACTCCTAACTGGATAATCTGGAGGCGGTTGCGGAGGAGAGAACGCGGATGAAGCTGGACTATTAAAATTTTTGTACATATTTGATTCCTATTACCTTGCTGCTATTACACCTGGATTTCCCTAACGGGATTAATAAAAGTTATTTTTTTTTTTTATTTAAAAATGAATCTGTCTGATGTTGACCTTTTGTTCTGTAGAGGAAAGGCAGATGGCAGAGACTGATAGTTGCCAAGATCATTGGCATCTCGATTTCCAACATTTTCTCTCATACTTTTGTATTTTATATTTCTCCATATTTATGTGTAAACCATTAGAAAAAGCTTTTTTATGTGCAACCTGGTATTTATGAAACTTTTAGTAGCTCCTATTTTTTCGTAGCTACAAAGTAAAGTTGTGTGCTCTTGAGTTACAAATCCGGTTGAAGACGTAACTTTTTACTAAATACATGTAAATACGCCATTTTATTAGTATGTATATAAGAACATTCAACCCTAGTCGTTTGGTCTTTCCCCTTTCCTTTGGCTAGTCCTTGCACCATTTTGGCATATGTGCATGTTAATCAACACTTCTTCTTTATTATTATTATAAAGTTGCCAGCCGAGTCGAGAAAACAAAAGCTACTAGCGATGAACGCCACCTCCTCCATGGATGTCACCCCCCGGCCCAACGGCTAAAGTCGAGAAGAAGTTTTCTCAGCCAGGTCCAGCCCCTGACAAAGTCTCGGGAAGAAACCAGAATACAACTCTGGATGGAAAAACTTGAGAATGACCCACCTCCAACTGACATGGGAATACCCCCCACTGAAAACCTACCCCCTGGCCAAGAAGCATCATGGGCTCAATGGAAAACACTCAACCGCCTTAGAACAAGAACGGGACGATCCAAAGATGCTCTGGTCAGATGGGGCTACAAGACTGGCCCAACCACCTGTGAATGTGGACAAGCAGACCATACAATGGAGCACTGCCTTGTCTGCCCTCTACTACCTAACCCTTGCAGCCCAAAAGACCTTGCAGTATTCAACAAAAATGCAAAGGACTGTGTAAAGAAATGGGAAACTGCCATATAACCATCATGCTTCAGTGAAACGAAAAGAAGAAGAATATTATTATTATATACTTATATATGATTTTAGGAGGAGAAATCATTGCTTGGAGGTTACGCTGAAACAAGGCCACAGGAAGAGTAACAATATGATGTTGCCGCACAGTAAGTCTAATCAGTCCCTCCAGTTTTTTGTGATTCTGCAATCACGGAATTCAAAGCAAAATCAGCAATTTACGGCATTTAATTTCATGATGCTGCAGGTCAGCTTATTTACTGAATAGATTTAGCCTAATATTGCATAAAATAAGCCTTGATGTTACATTGCAAGTTGCTTCTTTTAGCCTCCTGGTGGCGGTATAAGGTTTTGCAGAGTCTCACTCACTGCCACTGCTTCATGCATCATCGTTTGATTTAATGTGTGTGATGGATTGACTAACGCAGTGTTTGCTTGATACTAGACTTTTGCTTGACATTCCCAACATAGCTGGATCTGTAACTCATTAAAAGGTAATTTGACAACCTACACTTATGTTATTCGGCCATGTAATCAGTTTGAAACCATTGAAAATATGGAAAATAGTGTTCGAACATGACATCAAACTAGTGAAAATAGTGTTCGAACATGACATCAAACTTGAGGCATTTTGTTGTGTCCAACTGTTTATTCTACCGTTCATCTTGCACGGAGATGACATTTCAAAATAAAGGTCCCTTCCTAAATTCATGCATATTTAAGGGTAATTTTGGGGAGTAAAATAGATGCAAGACCGTAGCATATATAAGGTGAGGTGCATAGGACCCAAGATGGATCCGAGAATCTGTCACACCAAGAAAGAAATGCCCAGGAACATATCCAGTAATGAAAACTATTTGTTTTATTAGGTGAAACTGGATCAAAAAGCCTTCTTAGGATTATCTTTTAGACTCAATACCCACCTACCAGATGGCTTTTCTCCATATACAAAGTCCTAAAGTTACTATTAGGGTTGTTGAAAGCCGGTGGTCTTGAAAGATGTCCACTGATGCTTGTGCTGTGCTTTGGCTCCACTGCTGGATAATCACAGCCCACAATCAGCATCATGTCTAGACTTTCCTCACCTTACATTTTGGAGCTGAAAGAAAAACAAGGTGTTTAAAAATAAACATGAGGGGGAAACATTTATATGCCTTGCAAATGTATGTGCTCATGAAACTCTGGAATAACAATGATCCCTTACCGTTTGGATTTTCTTGCTTGTAAAATCTTTTGAGCATTTCAACCGCCTCCTCTGCTTGATAGCCAGAAATACACTGTAAATTGAGTCAGATTATTTTAAAATGTCTGAAACATCTACAGTGGTATCAGAGCATCAAACAATACAGCTTGCTTTCAGTTACAGCACATTACTGTCTCATCCTACAGTGCTCTTTCCAATTATGTCAAATGAGTAATTACCTTAAAGGATGAGCCAGTGAGCAGTTCATCGTCTGAGGCAATGCTAAGAACAGAGCCACAGCCACCAAACCTTTCATTCCTGCAGCCGTACACAATCAGGGGGATATCTGCCATGTGTCAAGACAATTGCCATCACATAATTCAGTGCAAAATATTTGTTTTCATTAAACTTTAAGTTTTCTACAATTTAGGATTTGAATTTTGTTTGTGAATGTGTTAGCTAAGGATACTGAGTAAGCGCAGAGCTGAGGAACACATGATGCAGGGCTCAACAGTCACATAGAGTGTGGTCTGTGCACAGACCTGATTGAGATTAAGATCTCTAGAACAACACCACTCCACCACATGATCAAAGGCCACCATCTCTGCATGGCGAGTTGCCTGTAATACACACCACAAAATGAACTACATTATTTTAAGGACACATGAAATACGTCATAAAAGTCAAATTGTACTGAACTGGGAAAAATCTGTTATAGGTGCCATTATACAGTATTAGAACAGTTTACACACACACACAATTATTATTGTCTCGTAGATATACACAGTCAGAGGAATGTTTGGCTTTTTAATTTATTTTCTTTTTCAGCTTCTCTACTACACATGCAGTGTATCCTGAGAATATGGTGTTTCTCTTGATGTAAGCTATTGGTGAAAACCTTGTTTATTCAAGGGCTACTCATACTTCGAACAATGGGACATGCTGGCACAGTGCAACACATTCTGGCAAAACCAACGCACACGCACCAGGACTAGACAGCTGGTGCTAAACTAAGGACTAAGGTCACTATTGGTGAAGCATTGAAGGTTCAAGCACTCTATGCTGTCAGTGGTGATGGGGAATGTAAATAAGGGCCAATAAGACCAATGAGCTAGTAATCCTGGAAAGGAATCAGAGGACCTACGTCAATTCATGCCTCACAGAAACGTGGCTAACCTGCAACACCTCAGATGCTAAACATGGATATTCCTGAATGGAATGATGTGAGCGCAGACAGGGACACTAAGGTGCTAATCTGCTGGTGAGTCTCTGACCATAAAACATAGTGGGAGTTCTCATACAGTATTGTTGTTGTTTGTGTTTGTCCAGACAGACACAGGGACAGCATGTGATGTCATCCACTCATCCTGTCCACTCATCATACAATGCAGCAGCCTTCATAGCCACATCTGGTGACTTCAATCCTGTGCCACTTGATTTGATGCTCACTGAGCCTCATGGTTCAATAGTGTGTATGCAAAAAATGAGCTGAGCTCTTTTGTTTGCTTAAATTGATATTAATGAAAAGATACTGGACAGGAAAGTATCGTACCACACTGGCTACACCAAGAGGAACTAACGGTGATGCAAGTAGGCTAAATGGTAAGTGTATCAATCAGTGTAGTGATAAGAGTATGAATTATTGATTTTTTTATTGATTGATTTTGTAAGAATAAAGCTTTGTCCTCTGACTGGTCATCATTGTCTCAGAGTCTCCTTCTCCGTGGTAGTAAAAATAAACACAACAACATGGCTGACAAGAAGCATGTTGTGACTGTTGCTGGGTTTTTGATGTATTATTCAATGACCTTTAGGATGCACTAAAGAGGAGAGTCTTTAGTCTACATTTAAAGATGGAAAGGGTGTCCACGTCTCGGATGAAGGCAGAAAGATGATTCCACAGGAGGGGGGCTCCATAACACAGGGCTCTGTGTCCTATTGTGCTTTTGGAGATTCTTGGGATTCTGAGGAGATCTGCACTCTGGGAATGAAGTGGTCTTGGCGGGCAGTAGGGGACAACTCATTCTTTGAGGTAATTTGGAGCGTTTGGGAAGTTTGGGAACCACTAGGGAGTGGTTGCTGATTTGCACAATGCTGCCATTTGGTCCACCGCCGCTCTGTAAGGCGATTCATCGGTGTTGCTGATGAGACCGATCACTGTAGTGTCATCAGCAAAAAGCACAAGCTGTCTTCATTTCTATCCTGCCCTCTCACTGAGTGCAGTGCCCAGTATGAAAGCACAGTTGAATGGAATCATGAAACAGCCAACCAACAGAAGAAGCAAACCAAAGCTTAGCAATCAAAAAATAACTAATGAGGTGTCATCAGTAAAAGCTGTAATTGTACACCCAGTCAGAAAAATACTAGGCCTATTTGGGTGGCTAGAACAAACTAAATAAATGCTGAAGCAGCCACATGAAGTGGGTGAAAAAAAAAAAGGAATGGCAAGACATAAGGCGAATGAGAGAAACAAGGCACAAGTGAGAAAAACTGGTGCTAGGACTACTGCTGCAATTGTTTCTGGAAGTCTCCCCATAGAATGTGCTTCCTGGATTACACCTGTTTTTGAAAGGCACACATTTCACCTAAAAAAAGATGTGTGCTTTCCCCCAAGTTTTCATACATCCAACAGAATATGTAAGCAGCCACTCCTCACACATCTCCACTCATGCATCTCATGCCAACACTCCACATCTCTCTTGACCTTCCCGTGACACATACGCATATGCAATTTGTCTGCAAATGCTAATGGCTGTGATCAATTTGTTCCCCATCACCATAACCTATAACTACATACATACATGCATACAATGCAACCTAGCTCTGTCCACTCCCTTTATCGCGTTTGTTCCCCCACTACTCTAGACTGCCTCTACTGTGGGAAGCTTTTCCCACCTGAAGAAACACAGAACTATTACAAAACTACTCTCTACTCTGTTGGAAACGTCAGATTCATACAGTGTGCCAGCCTATGTACCTGTAATTAATGAATGCCATCATTGACATAGTTTTCTACTCCATTGCTCTGCTTATCCTTATAATTCTTATAGTAGTATAATGAGCACACTGTATACCCACTAAGCTGTTCTACAAGCAATACTTTGCATGCCGGCGCTCTCCATTCGTATCCACTTTCAATCTTGTGTGTGTCCTTGAGTGGGTGAGTGGGTGCTGGACTCTTGTCCATAGAGATAGAGAGTCTGTGAAGGGGTCATAGGTCATAGGTCAGCTCCTCTGCAGCGGGGTGGAGAAGCAAACTGACCGGCTCAGGAAGGAAGAAGGCCCACAGCAGTAGCATCGTTGTTTGTAGGCTACCTGCCCAAAGTTGGTAGGAATGACATTTCCCCTTAATACCGACTGACATCCAGAACCTTGATGCACTGACCTAGGCAGAGCATCCCAGTGCGCAGAGGTAGATGATGTCGAAGCCAAGACTGACAGCCATGGTAAAAATTCAGCCACTGTATATTGTAGGATGTTAATGACACCATCAAGCAAAAACTCTGAGACAATCTGAACAGGAGGTACACCACAGTTAGCATGCCATCCAACATGACTCTCCACACAGCCCAGCAGGAAGTCAACCGACCATACAGCCACTGGAGCTCATGTGGAGTAGGTGGAATATGTCGAGTCGTTCAACAGCTGAGCAGAACAGCATCCAGGAAGTCAGTGTGGTGGAAAATATGTGAATGAAAACTCAATAATCTGTGTGTAGAATATTAACCATCAGTATAACCACAATAAGTCATGATAAGTTATTAAAACTATTGTGCCACTACAAAACTATTAACACTATTGATATGAATTAAGTTTAAATGTTTGAATATGTACCAAGTCTAACAAACATATTGATGTGTGGAGGAGAGTTTTAGGGGAACCATCCACATGATCATCCACCTTCAAAACTCTGCTCTACCCTCCTCCTCCCCCCCCAGCTACTAACCTCACTGCTGATAACTTTGCTTCCTTTTTCACAGAGAAAGTGGCAGCCATCGGGCAACAGTTCGACCAACTGTCCCCCTCCCCTAAGGGCGCAACCGTCAATAGCTCATCTTTTCCTTCTTTCATCCCTCTCAGCGAGAGTGAGGTCTCCAAAATCCTAACAGGTAGCCGTCCAACTACATGCCCGCTGGACCCCATCCCATCCAACATCCTTCAAGCCATATCACCTGCCGTCTTACCGGCAATAACACAGGTGATTAATGCTTCATTTAATTCTGGAACATTTCCTTCTCTTTTCAAAGTGGCTCGGGTAACGCCGCTGCTCAAGAAGCCGTCTCTCGATCCCACTCAGGTGGAAAACTATCGACCGGTCTCACTTCTCACGCTCCTATCTAAAACCATTGAGAGGGCAGCTTCCAAACAGGTCACCGAGTTCCTGTCAAAGAACAATCTCCTCGATCCGAACCAGTCTGGCTTCAAAAGCGGTCACTCCACCGAAACAGCCCTGTTGTCTGTAATGGAGGCCTTAAAAACAGCTAGAGCAGCAGCTCAATCCTCGGCTCTCGTCCTGCTTGACTTATCAGCTGCGTTTGATACAGTCAACCACCGCATCCTTCTGTCCATACTGTCAAGTATGGGCATTTCTGGCAATGCGCACTCCTGGTTTGAATCCTACCTCACTGGGCGCTCGTTCAACGTGTCATGGCAAGGTCAGCTGTCTGTACCTCACCGCCTCACCACTGGGGTGCCCCAAGGCTCGGTGATGGGACCACTTCTCTTTGCCATTTACACCACCTCGTTGGGCCCTATCATCCGCTCGCATGGTTTTTCCTACCACTGTTATGCCGATGATACTCAACTGTTTCTGTCTCTCCCTCCTGAGGACACCACGGTCTCGACGCGGATTTCGGACTGTCTCGCTGATATATCCACATGGATGAAAAATCACCACCTTCAGCTGAACCTGGCCAAAACGGAACTGATGGTCTTCCCAGCCAAACAGGTCATCCACCACAACATCAAGATCAATACTGACTCTTTATCTCTTGCTCCATCCAAAACAGCAAGAAACCTCGGGGTCATTATTGATGACCAACTGACCTTCACGGCCCACATCGCCTCTGTCTCCAGGTCGTGCCGCTTTGCGCTATACAACATCCGCAAAATCAGGCCGTACCTAACCCAGTATGCCACCCAGCTGCTGGTGCAAACCTTGGTGAGCTCCCGCCTTGACTACTGCAACGCCCTCCTAACGGGCCTGCCGGCTTGCGTGGTGAAACCACTACAGATGATCCAGAACGCGACGGCGCGTCTGGTGTTCAACCAACCGAAAAGGGCACACGTCACCCCGCTACTCATCGAGCTCCACTGGCTGCCAGTAGCTGCTCGCATTAAGTTCAAGTCACTTATGCTTGCCTACAGAGTGCTTACTGGTTCTGCTCCCACCTACCTAAATGCTCTTGTAAGGGCAAATGTTACACCCAGGACGCTGCGCTCGTCTAGTGAGCGTCGTTTGGCACTGCCGTCCGTGCAAGCACGGCAATCCAGACTATTTTCATTTATAGTTCCACGTTGGTGGAACGAACTGCCTAGTACTACCAGAGCAGGGGCGTCCCTCTCTACCTTCAAGAAGCTTTTGAAGACCCAACTCTTCAGAGAGCACCTCCCCTCCTAACTGGCACCTGACTAGCGCTTAACTTGCACTTCAGCAGTTACATTCCTGCACTTCTTTTTCCTCTTTTCTAGGTTGTTGTTTTTCTAATTCTCATGTAAAGTAGTATTTATTGTTACACCATGCTTTTTTATTGCTCTTAGCTTGACTGTTCTCTCCCTTGTACGTCGCTTTGGACAAAAGCGTCTGCTAAATGACTAAATGTAAATGTAAATGTAAATGATGGCTGAGAGCGCTCCACTGTCTCACTGCACACTTATTCTTGGCCTGAACTTGGCACATTTCCAACAATGGGTTACTTTATAATATGCCAGGCAATATCTGTTGGGCCATAGATTTTACAAGCCTTTTGACTGACATTTCAATTTCTAGCTTTCCAGGATTGTCATACTGCGCAAATTCTGGATATTGATGAAAAAAAGGGAGGATGGCTTTGAGGCCATAACTTATGTGGTGGGTATATGTTGTCACAGCAAACTTACATTTTTGGTGTCATTCACTTCATTTCCTCCTTTGCCAAGAACCTCATTTCTGTATACCATGAGACAACCAACAGGTACTTCACCATTTTCCAAAGCCTCTGTAGCCTGCAAAATATCCAAGCACAAATACTTTCTCATCCACATTGAACATTTGAGCCAGATGTTACATTGTAAATGTTGCATATGTGAAATGTTACCAAATCAAAAGCGGCTGCCATCCACCGCTGAATATCATCCATGTTAGGTGGAGAAAAATCTTGCTTCACTAGATCATTGCCAATGGATGGCATTCTGATCTTCAATCCTCTGCCTCTCATACCTGCAATACATTTACATTTACACTTCAACCAAACTACATCAAAACTATAAAGCATGGCATCCTTGTAATGTTATGCCATTTGACCCTAGTCACAAACACACTTTGAACAAAAGTGTCAATAAACAAAATCCCGAATCAACTAATGCATACATGAGAGCCAAGTACTTGCAGTTGGCGTGTTTGAAATTGAATAAGTTCAGTTTGTATGCCCTTGTAAACGCCCGGTGATCCACATCATACTACATACCACAGGAATCAGTCCTGGTTGGTTTGATTTTCAACTCCAGAGTTTAACTCATTTGAAGACAAACTCTGTATTCAAGAACCCTTAAATTGGAGTGAATTATATCACACAAACTTCTCATGTAGATTAGTCATGGGAAATGAGAACCATGTGAGTTTTCCTTTTGTATCAAGCAGCAAAAATGTAATCAGGAAGAACAGGTAATGACCGTGGGACATATCTGTTACTTTAGACCTAGTTCTCCCCTATTGTCCGTCCATGACTGCATCACTGTAGCTCAAACCAACTGACACTAATAAGTGTTAGCCCCCTGCAAAACAGTCGCCTCCTCCTAAGCAATGCATTTACAAAAAGAATCCATCAGAATCCATGACAGATTATATACCTGACTGTTATCAGTGTCAACCGTTGGTGTTTGTAAGCTTTTCGCATGTTTTTTTTATGTAGTCAGGTCGCTTATTTTGTTGGCCATAACGCTTAATGCTGCTACACGGGGAAATAAAGCGAACACATTTGCACGCGAAATCATGTGGTAATCCAGCGTGCCAGGCTCTGAAGTAAAAGGCACACTCTATTAACATAGATACCTACCTCCGTTTGGACGTCGGTGAAAGGAAGTTGTGTATGTCCAACACAGCGATACACCATAACAATTCCGTTGCAACTTACCAAAAAATCAACAAAGATTCTTGAGAAGATTCCTGAGAAAGACTTGGCGTTGGTTACGCTGTGTTTGAGCATTTAGGACTTAACCAACATAATGGAAATGGTCAAGTCAAGTTTGGAGACTTCTTCTTAATGTTGTTTATTGGCAAATTACAACAGACGTATGATGCATACCGCCACCTACTGTACAGGAGTGTGTACAAGGACTTAGCAGCGTACATGTGTCTTTTTTAATAAAATAGCCCAGTCTTTAAGGAAGACAAATAAAGCCTTAAAATGTTTCCATCCCTTGTTCCCCCAGAATATTTTTTTCCCCTGTGATTCTCCCGATTTGTCATTGTTTCCTGGATTTTTCGTATATGGAATTTTTACACCAAAAAAAAAAAACTTTTTTATTTTATACTATTTGATAAGTAGATCCAGCGCATCTGTATCAGCTTCTGAAGGTCGTAGACAATTGAATTTGGTCTAAAAATGACCGGAATATGCATATTTATATATGCACTATGAAGGTTTCTAAGCTCTAAAACTTTTACATTTCGATTTTTTTTTTCAGCATGAAGATTTCTGTGAAATAGTTCTCTTATCCAAAAAGCCTGAAAAGGTTTTGTGTTGGGGTGGATAGGGGTGTTAACAGTCCCCCTGCATATAAGATTCAAGGCCATTAGCCCTCTCATTTATACTTTTCGACACTAGTTAGATGGGCACTGACTGTATTTGTTCATGAACGACGTGATTAGCAGCTTGTATGGGTAGAGCATACTCAAGAACTTAGAGACTCACCTGCAGTAACCAAAACATGTATAGTGTTCCACCCTGATCTTCCGGCCCAGAAAGCCCAAACACTAGCTTACAAAGCTTCTATAGGCCAAATACCTGTAGCGGCTGAGCAGAGTTTACATTGTATTTAGAGAACAATAAATGCTGACACAGATTTATAGTGTTATAGTGTAGTATAGTGTTTCTGGTATGGCTACTGATGGCACAAATTGTATTTTTGCAATACATTTTTTTATTATGATTTCTTTTGTATTTATTACCTATAGAAAATCAGCTTACGTACTAAGCGGTACGTTGGATAATAATAATAATAATAATGCTCTGTGGCATTCAATATGGCAATCTTTCTGACAATGAAAGTCTCTTAAGTTAATATGGACATGTGACCCATCTGTATATAACCGTGTGTGTTCATGAATACATTCTCTTTGGCTTCCGAAGAAGACGTGTCTAAGTCCCTCTCTAGGTTATATCAGTAACTGGGTATGCACAAGTCTCCATGCAATTCAATTCTGACAACAAAGTCTATAGAAACAGTTTTGTGTGCTTTCAGTGTTTGATACGTAACATGTTAACAAACGAACACACATGTAAGATGACACATGTAAGATGAACAGTAAGCAAAGTAAGACTAAGGAAGAAAATACAATAAATGACTGTTCCCTCTGTCATATTTGTATTCGTATGCACAAAAAACCCTTACTGCTTGATTCCCCCAGGCCCATATTCTGCTTTATAGATGTTGAAAGCATTCTGTAGTGAGAACGCATTCAAGCACACAGGTTTGAGGCCAGGATGATCGACCATGCACGCTGTTTGGTTCTGAAGCTGCAGTAGTCTTCTTGTAACCTTGAATATTCGAAAGAGTAAGTGACATGGAATATAAAACAGATGATGACTGCATAATTACAATGTCATTCACAAATAATTAATTTTGCCTGTGGTATCTCCCTGCAGCAGTCATTCTCGGGCTCTGTAGGCATTTTTTCACACATATACACCTGTACACGTATTCTCCACGTTTTCTCCCTAGTTTCCGTGTTACGTAGTTCCAGAGTTTGTTCCCCAGTTTGCATGCTTTGGATTGCCTTAATTTCATCATTACCTTCTGAGATTTGTAGTTTTCTGAGACAAACAACTTTTGCAGTATCAGTGTATGTCAATTCAGCCCATAGAGGTCAATAGGCCCCGTGCTTGAAAGGCTGCATACGCCACACGGACGATAATTCCCCACTTTTTATTTCAAAATCATGTTCCACACCTTCCAGTAAAGAAATATCACCCTTATATTGAGGGGGTACAATTTGTAATTTTCTCAGTCGCACAACTTTTGCAGCATCAGTCTATTGGACTTTAGAATTATTGTTCTATGCTATTGGGAGTGAAAATCCATGAGATGTTTTTGAGTATTTCTTTTTTACTTCATTGTGCAGTGACACATGTGCCGTCAGAAAAGTGGTAGGCTATGTTTTATTTTATTTTAAGATGAGACATTTCTCTGAACAATTGCGAAATTGGTGTAGTTTGATATATCACAGCATAGAAATAAAAGCATAGAAATAAAACCTAGGCTAACAACATTGGTGCAGTGGAGATGTGTTAGGCCTACATATGTTTTAGAGCATTAAATGTCAAAATGCTTCACCGTTATATGGATTAAACTAAAGTAAGATAATTTCGTTCGTGCTGTTTATACCGCAGTATTCTTAGACTTTTACTTTGAATAGTTAACGTCGCCGATCCAGAAATCAAGACCGGAAGCGACCTGCTCTATGGTCACTGCGACCTCACACCTCTTCCGGGTTGTCATATGTCTACGGTATTGTTTAAACTTAAAAAAAAAGCCACTCAACATGCGGCTGGGGAATTCTTAGATATTGCTAAACCTGCTAATGGAATTCATCATTATCTACCACCCCCTTTAGTAACTCTATGAGATTCGGAGTAACAGTATGCTCTCTTCATGGAGTTCCCTCAAGCGCCACAAAAGGAAGTTCCTTTTCGCTGGTGTTTTCATTGGAGGTAACGTTAACTTACTTCTGTAGTTCTCCCACTGCACTGCACTGCAGCTGGCAAGATTGTTTACAATATCTGTTATGTTGGTTACTCAATTCAACACCGATTATCAACAAGAGCATGCTGTTACCAAAGTATGCCTTGGGATGAAGACTAAACAATTAAATGGTGTGTCTGGCCATTTCGGTTTTGTGTCCTCAGGTGGATATCTATTGAGTAAATATGCTCAAAGAAAATTACAGGAATTCCAGGACCAAGAGGCTACAGAATACATTACTCAAGCCAGACGACAGTACCACTTTGAAAGTAACCAGAGGACATGCAACATGACCGGTACAGTCACCAAAATTATTTTTATTATAGCAATAGTTCAGGTTCAGATATTAAATACAATATATATATATATTTTAAAGAATTCATTGTATGGAACTTGTTTAGATCATTTTGTTTATTCTGGGCACAACCACTGCTCAGCTCAGCCCGAAACAATGCAGATGAAATACCTTTTGACAGGCATTGCACTTTGTCACCTTGGTCTTGAGGTTATTTCTCTATAGACATATAGTCTGAGCAATCTCAAATTGTTTTTTGAGTTTGTGAGTGCAAATGTCCATCAGGATGCTGTCTGTAAGAGTGGTCCAGTTTAGGTTTGATTTGAGCCCAGCCAAAAGTGTCTGCTGTATTGGTAAAACCGATCCAACTGTAGACTGTGTCTACTACCGCTTACTTTACGAAGTACACTGCAATACAGTGCGTAGTGCACACTAAGCACTTACATCTGTAGTGCGTTCTGTCGCTGGTTAGTGTTGTCTCAAATGGAACACTGACGGACGCAAATGTGCAAGCCTTTTACCCATAAATCTGTGCGCCAGCTTCCTCCGGCCAACTGGAAATTTTAAAAAAAGATGACGGACCAAACTCCACTGACGGCCGTGTTTTGTATGTAATTGTACATCTTTTGGCGTTTTCTCGCTTAGATTTTTCAGAAGTTACCGAGAAATAGACACTGTACTATCAGATAACACAGTTATTGTAACCAGCAATAATGCTTGAAGTTATTTGCGAGGCGTCAGTCAGCCAACTTTCCAAACTGAAAAGCTCCCGAAAGGGCTCCTCCTCTTCCGCTACGTAGCCAAGATGGCACCCGTTTAGGGCGAGTAGTGTCCATCGTTTCACACTGCATTATTTTACCGTTTGCAGTGCGCCATCCGGGTACTTTCAGTGCCCTGAATTCTGCTGGTTCTGTCAGTGTGAACGCCCTAAGCACTGAAAGTCAGTGTTTGAAGTGTGCAAGTGCGCGGTAGTAGAAAAGACCACAGCCTCTAGTCGCAGGGAACTGAAAAATACTCCAACCTTAAGATGTAACGGTTTAGTCATATTTAATCATTCTGTGAAGACACAAGTTTTAAGAAATGTGCTAAGTAAAGTTACTTACCTTTCCTGTATTTTGACTCATATATATATATATTTCAGACCCTATCAATCTTTAAAATCAACTAGAAGTATTGCTTAGCGGTGTGTAATATAACCACCACACAAAGTGAGAAGGGATGATGATGATGATGATGGATTATTTTCATAAATCAAGGGCCCTGGGCCCTCCAGCTCCTGTCCAACCACGCTGTGCTTACGTGACACTTAAAAGAGTTAATACAGGAGTCACACCACATCAACACATGATGCGATAAGCTATATTAATGTATTTTAATTGCCAACTAATAGCACATTAATGGTCAAAATAAAGACACATGTAAAGCCCATCTTACAGGATTTATGAGTAGGGATTTTTATCCGATACCGGTACATAACCGATACTTTTAAAACGATACCGGTGCCTAAACGGTGCCGGAACCGATACTTTTATCAAAGATAAAAAAAATAAATAAAAAAAATTACGATTTACGACATTTAAGAAATGCTTTTTTTATTGCCAAATATATGAACTGTTTAAAGTAGATTATATATATAAATAAATACAAAACACTTTTTAACTTAAAACTTAAATTATATATGAACTGTTAACAAAAGTTTAGACTATACTTAAATAAATACAAATAAATACAAAACACACACACACACTCTGTACACACACTACAGCTTCAAATATCAGCATATTTGCCTTCTCCGGCAAAATGCGACACCTTTCCTGACTAATCGCATGACCTGCACAGGAGAAAACCCTCTCCGATGGTGTCGATGAGGCCTGTACACACAGATATGTATCTGAAAGTACAGACAATTAGGGATGGGTATCGTTTGGGTTTTTTCCGATACTGGTGCTAAACCGATACTTTTAAAACAATACCGGTGCCTAAACGGTGCCTGAACCTAAAAATTTTTTTAAAAGCACAAAGCGACGATCAACGACATTAAAGAAAGGCTTTTTTTATTGCCAAGGCAATTTTTTTTCTTCAAATTAAACAATATATTAACTGTTTAAAGTATATTATAAATATAAATTCATACAAAACACTTGGCTTCCAACTACAGCTTCAAACTTTTTAACTTCAAACTATGAACATTATATTAACTGTAAACAACAGTTTATAGCATACTTAAATAAATATAAATAAATTAAAAAAACAGCTTCAAACTTCTTTTGCAAAAATATGAGCATATTTGCCTTTGGAGTCAAACATGTATTATTTTGTTTGCATTGATTTCATGAAATTTCACCATTTTATGATTTGTTTATACCTATCTTTTCTATCTTGTTCATTCATGGATACCATGTGACGTCACTGCGTTTAAGCGCCGCCATCTTTGTGTCCGAAAGTCTAGCTGAGCGTCGGTCACAACACAGACAATAGTCGGTCACAACCCGCAGAAAGTTAAAATGCCCTGCTTATTTTGTGCTGATGGATGCGACAATAGTCGCGAAAATTACCCAAAGAAACAATTTAATTGTATACCAAAAGATTTAGATCGGCGGAATAAATGGTTGGCTGCAAATTAGAAGAGACAACTGGCAGCCAACATCTAACTTCAGATTGTGCAGTCAACACTTTGTATCTTCCTGCACCACTATCCACGGACATGTTGATTTTGTGTTCAGAGCCTGGGAATGACTGACATGTTAAGTGAAATGCAGCACGTTGATACAATCGTGAATAATTGCTGTGTCTTATCAGAGCTAAACTCTCCTGAGCAAGCTAGAGTGCTAATAGTTAGCGAGCTGTTTAGCCCTTCACTAAAGGCTTTAGCTACACCTAGCTAGCCCACATTGGCACTCTTAACCACCACTAAAATAAATCGGTTGATAATCGCTGTTTGAATTACTAAGATGTCATGTGATGACATACATATTTTTTGTCTCCAGATGCCATATCTTGGTGTCGTTCACCCATCCTGCAACTGCATATTGATGTACTTTTGAAAGCCTTCAGGCTATCTCCGGTGTATGGGGATGGATTGTGTACAAGATAAATATATATCATCATCATCATTGTTTATTCAGGGAGAAATTGACTGAGCACAGGGCTCTTTTGCAGCAATGCCCTGATTGAGGCCACATAGTACAGAAGAACAATACATAAACAAACCACAACAAAACGAAACAGACAAAATACATTTAAAAAAAAAACCACACCAAACAACTCAGAAATTAAGCATAAAAAATAAATAAATAAAATAACATAAAGTAAAAAAAATTAAATCAGAGAATCATTCAAAACAACAGCATTGAGGCACATCCTTATTATCTAAAAGGCTCTTAAATTGGTTGACAGACAAATACTTGGTTAATTTCAACTCCACTTGAATAGTGTTCCATTTATGGGAAGCAAAGAACTTAAAAGCTATTTTACCTATATTAGTTTTTGTAAGGGGGATTTCAAGGGAGATGAGGCTCTGTGACCGTGTATTATGACAGATGGATTTTAATTTTAAAAGTGACATGAGATAATTAGGCAGTTTTCCCACTAAGGCTTTATAAACAAATAAAAGACAGTGTTTTTCCCTCCTGTCTGCTAGAGGGGACCAACCAACATTCTTGTATAAGTTACAGTGGTGGGTCCTGAAAGTGTCTCCTGTAACAAAGCGAATAGCACTATGGTAAACAGAGTCCAGGAGTTTTAAGGTAGAGGGTGCAGCATACATGTAAACAATGTCACCATAGTCAAGAACTGACAAAATTGTTGATCGCACTATTTCCATTCGGTTTTCAAAAGTAAAACAAGATCTTATTCTATAAAGAGCACCCAGTTTAATTTTAACCTTCTTAGCTAGGTCAAGAACATGTGATTTAAATGACAGCCTATCATCTAGCCAGATACCTAGGTATTTATAGCAAGGAACTTGCTCAATATTAGTCCCAGAACGGGTGCATATCCTATGGGTGGAGGGGACATTATTTCTACCATTGGAGAAAATCATGAATTTAGTCTTAGACTCATTCAGCATCAATTTGAGGGACTTTAGGGAATCCTGTACACAATCAAAAGCATGTTGAAGGTTTGAAACTGCTTGATCTATAGAGGGCGCTGAGGCATACAAAATTGTATCATCGGCATAAAAATGGACTTTGCAATGTTCTAGATGGTCACAGATATTATTAATGTAAAGTGAGAACAATACCGGGCCTAAAATAGAGCCCTGAGGGACACCAGAATTAATTACTAGGGCCTCAGTTGTAAGGCCTGCAACATCTATACATTGTGTTCTACCCGTGAAGTAGTTTTTGAACCATCTGAGGGAGACATTATCAAATCCCAGGGAGTTCAGTTTGCCAAAAAGTATCTCATGGTTTACTGTATCAAAAGCTTTCAACAGGTCAATAAATAAAGCGGCACAACATTGTTTCTTGTCTACAGCAGAGGCTATGTCATTTACCACAAGGGTTGTTGCAGTAATGGTACTGTGGCCAGCTCTGAAACCTGATTGAAAGGGGCATAAAATTGAGTTTAAAGATAGAAAAGAGCTAATTTGCTCATTTACAAAGGATTCCAACATTTTGGCTAGGCATGGGAGCTTGGAGATCGGCCTATAATTGTTCATTTCATTTGGGTCTCCCCCTTTATGAAGGGGCACCACTAATGCAGATTTCCAGATGCTAGGAATGTAGCCAGAAAAAAGTGATAGATTAAAAATGTGGGTCAGGGGTCTGGCTATAATGGGGGCAGCAAGCTTCAAGAGACGTGGGTCTAACTGGTCTGCACCAGTTTCATACATTTAGAATTACGAAGAGCAGAGAGGACTTCATGCTGTTGTATTGGTCTAAAAGAGAAGGAAAGGAAAATATGTCGGGAAAGGACAGTTGGGGCAGACGTTTCGCAGACTTTAAGGGACAAAATAAAGTTGCCGATAATAAATATGGATCGCAGCCAATAATCAATGTTTTTTCTAAATATCGTTGTCTTTCTGCTTCATTCCGATGTGCTGTGTTCGTAGTCATGACTCTGTTCGTTGGCTAACTATGAAAGCTAACTAACTAACCACTAGAATTAGGCAATACTACTTTTAAAAAGTCTAAATTTTAAGAACCTATCAATAGAAAACAATACCATTATTATATTTATATTATTATTATTATTATTATATTATTACTATATATTAATATATATGACTAACTAGCTACTATTGGGTACAAATACAATGGGAATAACGGTAGAGTTGGACACAAAGATGGCGGCAGGCTTCACGGAAGTGACGTCTTTGGTACTCATGAATAGTTAATCTTGTTACTTGAACACACTGAGTACGAGAAAATGTGTACTGCCCCTTTAAGAGATTACCGTTGGTAGTTTAGCTGTCATCTCCGTATATTTTTCAGTCTTCGGTTGCTGATCTGCCGTTGACTCTTGCCTTCTCCCCTCTCTTTTCACGCAAATTATTTTGTTGCATTTGCTGCACGTCGCGATGTTTTAATCTTTTTGTGCGAAATACAGCCACACTTTTGACCGTTTACCTTTCGGTATTTTCTCTGTTAAAAGGTTGATGGCTAGTTTTGTTTGTGCTTGCCTGCTCTTCACTGTCATAAGACTGTTGCTATGAAAACACCAATGAGCGTGAGCGACACAGGACAAAGTTTACATTGGGTGCTGGGGCAGTTTTACTTGTGCCCCACAGAATCTGCCTAGCGACCGTGTTCAATTGGCTCAGGCACCGAAATGAAGCACCGAAATCTGCGTTGCATTTCGGTCCGGGTAGGTACCGTTTGTATTGGAACCGGTTCCATATTGGTACCGGTTCTCGGTACCCAACCCTATTTATGAGGCCAGTATCCCAGGCTTTGTCTGTGTTCCTGGTCCGGCTTGCCACCGACCCAGCCTGACCTTTCAAAAACGAATCAAACAAGGCAAGCTTGTTAAGTGTCATTCATTACAGTGCATGAAATGCCCTGTATTGTTATTCCTAGGCTTCTTATTACAGTGCATGAAATGCCCTGTATTGTTATTCCTAGGCTTCTTATTCTTCTTCTTCTTATTATTCTCTTTACCGACTTCTGCGCTTAATTCAGCTTGAACCGCTTAACGTAGAAACTTCGTTCAAACTTTGCTGCATAGGTCTTCTAAACGACACTTATGCTATGTATTTTTCATTTGTCTAAACGTTATACTTTTTAAGATATTAAATAAAAACGAATACAAATTTTCCCATTGACTTACATTGGGCCATTATGACATCATAATAGGGTCATTAAACTGGCTTGCACCTGTGCTTCACTGACACCTGCGCCAAGGTTCCAAGGCTCCTCTTCTCTCTGTCCCTCTCCATTCAACTGTATAACTAGGAATATTATTATTTCCTTCTTCCACTCTTCTTTCCTTCTTCCACTCTCCTTTCCTTTCTTCTTTCCTTCTTCTACTCTTCTTTTCTTTCTTCACTCTTCTTTCCTTCTTCCACTCTTCTTTCCTTTCTTCTTTCTTTTCTTCTTCCACTCTTCTTTCCTTTCTTCACTCTTCTTTCCTTTCTTCTTTCCTTCTTTCACTCTTCTTTCTTTTCTTCTTTCCTTTCTTCACTCTTCTTTCCTTCATTCTTTCCTTCTTCCACTCTTCTTTCCTTCTTCCACTCTCCTTTCCTTTCTTCACTCTTTCTTCCTTTCTTCTTTCCTTCTTTTACTCTTCTTTCCTTTCTTCTTTCACTCTTCTTTCTTTTCTTCTTCCTTTCTTAACTTTTGCATTTCATGCACTGGTATTTCCTTCAGGAAATGCATTTTCTAGTTCTTCTTCTTCTTATTATTCTCTTTACCGACTTCTGCGCTTAATTCAGCTTGAACCGCTTAACGTAGAAACTTCGTTCAAACTTTGCTGCATAGGTCTTCTAAACGACACTTATGCTATGTATTTTTCATTTGTCTAAACGTTATACTTTTTAAGATATTAAATAAAAACGAATACAAATTTTCCCATTGACTTACATTGGGCCATTATGACATCATAATAGGGTCATTAAACTGGCTTGCACCTGTGCTTCACTGACACCTGCGCCAAGGTTCCAAGGCTCCTCTTCTCTCTGTCCCTCTCCATTCAACTGTATAACTAGGAATATTATTATTTCCTTCTTCCACTCTTCTTTCCTTCTTCCACTCTCCTTTCCTTTCTTCTTTCCTTCTTCTACTCTTCTTTTCTTTCTTCTTTCCTTCTTTCACTCTTCTTTCTTTTCTTCTTTCCTTTCTTCACTCTTCTTTCCTTCATTCTTTCCTTCTTCCACTCTTCTTTCCTTCTTCCACTCTCCTTTCCTTTCTTCACTCTTCTTTCCTTTCTTCTTTCCTTCTTTTACTCTTCTTTCCTTTCTTCTTTCACTCTTCTTTCTTTTCTTCTTCCTTTCTTAACTTTTGCATTTCATGCACTGGTATTTCCTCCTCTTCTCTCTGTCCCTCTCCATTCAACTGTATAACTAGGAATATTATTCTTTCCTTCTTCCACTCTTCTTCTTTCGTTCTTCCACTCTTCTTTCCTTCTTCCACTCTCCTTTCCTTTCTTCTTTCCTTCTTCCACTCTTCTTTCCTTCTTCTACTCTTCTTTTCTTTCTTCACTCTTCTTTCTTTTCTTCTTTCCTTTCTTCACTCTTCTTTCCTTCTTCCACTCTTCCTTCCTTCTTCAACTCTTCTTTCCTTTCTTCACTCTTCTTTCCTTCTTCCACTCTTCCT
The DNA here is from genome assembly GCF_900700415.2 of Clupea harengus. NCBI lineage: Eukaryota > Metazoa > Chordata > Actinopteri > Clupeiformes > Clupeidae > Clupea > Clupea harengus. The sequence continues at coordinate 5,131,759 of NC_045166.1, forward strand.
TCCTTCTTCAACTCTTCTTTTCTTCTTCCACTCTTCTTTCCTTTCTTCACTCTTCTTTGCTTTCTTCTTTTACTCTTCTTTCTTTTCTTCACTCTTCTTTCCTTTATTCTTTCCTTCTGCCACTCTTCTTTCCTTTTACTCTTCTTTCCTTTCTTCTTTCCTTCTTTCACTCTTCTTTCTTTTCTTCTTCCTTTCTTAACTTTTGCATTTCATGCACTGGTATTTCCTTCAGGAAATGCATTTTCTAGTTTGATTTGCTATTTGTAGAATGGAAATGAATATGCCTGTGTCCAAAAATTATGATTTATTTTCCAGTTCGATTGCCAGGCATGATAAAAGATTTATAGAGACATTATCTTCATAATTATAGTATCAACAACAACAATCTGAGTACATGCATGACAAAAAGCTATTTTGTTTTGTTTTATCCCTATATAGCCTATATGTATTTGTTTTGTTCAAGTTTTCTTTGGCAATACTGTTTGTTATGGTCATGTCAATAAATTATTAAACTTAAATGAACTGAGAGAGAAAGAGAGAAAAAGAAACCTTCACTTGACAGACTTGGTCGTCACCTCACCATACGCTAATTATTGGTGTAAGGGCTATCTAGCTTGGGTTGCTGTATAGTCACGTCAGTAAATGTTTTTTTTGGCATCAACATAATTTGATTCATTGTGTACATACCAGTGGCAGCTGGTGCCCAAATATTTTGGTGAAGGCCCCCCCCCCCCCCCCCCCCCCCCCCCCCCTTTGAAACACCTTTTCTTATTTGAAAAAGGGGCGAGATGGTATAAGATATATGTCAATGTGAATGTATAAGTGGGGCGTTAGTAAGACAGGACAAGACAGAAGACAAAAGTTCATGGAAAAAAAATTCTTTCGATTTTGTTAGACGTGGCACTGACAAGGATATACAAACTTCACAAGGAAGTTTCAGGCACCTTCAGTTTATTGCTGGGTTGAATTGGTGACATTTATCACTTAACCTAAACAAGAGCCAAAACAAGAGATCACTGCCTCACAAGTTTCAGCTATCGGTTATGCCATCTCCTTCTCTACTATCGGTTATGCCATCTACTTCAGCTATCGGTTATGCCACCTCCTTCTCTACTATCGGTTATGCCATCTACTTCAGCTATCGGTTATGCCACCTCCTTCCCTATAAAATGAAACATGCATGAGAAACATGGGGATTTTGGGCTTGATGTATATCAAATACCTACAAATACACATACAACCTACACGATACATGGGGTTCATCAGAAATGTATCTTCTTTTCTAGTTCTATCTATGCTGCCATCTCTCAAAGAAGCCATTATTATGCGCTTAGATTCAGAGGATCTGACGTCTTTGCTGAAGAGAAGGTATGTTGTGCCATCATCATTGAAAGTTATAAATGAACAACAGAGCAAACACCAATGTCTAAATTATTTTATCTTGCAGGCCAGCAAATAAGTTTGAAATCTGGGAGGACCTTAAAATAATCAGTAAGTTTTGTCATACCGATTCTCAGTTTATAGTTCAATTGAATTACCATTTCCCCATCTCATTGTCTTTAATATGCTATCTAGGTTTTTCTAGAAGTGTAGTAGCTGTGTACAGTACCTGCATGTTGGTTGCACTACTGCGAGTTCAGCTCAACATCATTGGTGGTTACCTGTACTTGGATAACTCGGTGAACAAAACTGGAATGGTAAGTCCTGGAAGATTTATTTTTTGTAGATGTAGAATGAGGTATTTATGTTATTTTATTATTTGATTATAGTTTTTGGGAGCCCTATTTTCAACATTGTCCCAAAAAAATGATTTAATGTGCTTTGCAGTAGGTTACACTAGCTTGAATAAAACTGCATGTTGGGTGGGATTTTCAGACAGTGGAGTTGAATGAGACGGAAAACTGTAACTGCTTTGCCAAACTGTTGTGTAAAAAAAAAATAACAGAGTCTTGAGCATCTTGGCTTGGCTTGCACCACTGAAGCAAAACTACGAAGAGTTACTATATGTCAGTTTAGTCTCTGCCCTCTACTCTTTAAAGATAATGTTGAGCCCTGATGTAGCAACCAGTGGAAGAATAGACTTCACAGAGTCTGTGAACTCTGTTGCACTACCACCTCAACGTTGTCCATAGAAACATGGATAAGAAAGATGGGGAAAGATAGCTAGTTTTATACGACCTGAAAGACTTGTTATCCTTTGTCCTTTACATAAGCAATATTTGCATTTTATTCAGTTTGAAATGGTGCAGACTGCATTTCATATCGAAAAGATCTTGACTAAGGCAATGTACATTTTAATTTTGTAAAATGTAAAAAAAATTAAACTTTCCCATAGAAATTAATGGAGTAGTATTTGTGACTTTCCACTGCTGTTGTTATTGATAGGCAAAACTGTATGAGTAACTATAAATCTGTAGAAGTTCTTAGAGATAACCCATAACCAGTAATCTGACACAGAATGTATCCTAAAATGTCATGACTGTGTTTTTTGTTTTCTAAGATCCAATTTGCACCACCTGATGTCCAACAACAGTATTTGTCCAGTATTCAACATCTTCTTGGAGATGGTAGGTGCAAAGTCTGCTGTGATTTCATATTTACCTCTGCCAAGCGGGATTTGTTTTCGGTTCAGTTTGTCTGTCAGCAGGATTACGCAAAAGCTAACAGGCTGATTTTCATGAAGGTAGAGCAGGGGCCAAGGAATAACCCATTACATTTTGGAGCGGTTCCGGATCAAGGGCTGGATTCAACAATGAGAGATGGGGCATACTGGCCTTGGCGGAGGTCTGCACTCTCCGAGTGCACTTCTAGTTAGAAACGTGTTATCTAATCTGGTCTCTACTCATTTCTTTTCTCTTTAAGGGCTGAATGAATTGATGACTGTAGTGAAAAGAGCAGTGCAAGATGTACTGGGAGGGTGGGTACAATACAACAACAACATTTCAAGTGAAGAATTATGTGTTCTTAAGTGGAATCTCTTGGCCCCATGCAGTGTTGTGTTGTATCACAGGGAGCGCCTGCTGGTGACTGATTGCTGTGTTTGTCTCTCTTTAGTATGTCCCTGAAGCAGCACCTGTCACTACAGGAGTTGGACCAGCAGCTGGTTAGCATCAGGCAACGAGTAGAGGAAGGGTTAGGAGCCACATCACACAAGCCTCTCTCTTGGTACCTGATGCCAGATGAGGAGAATACACTCGAGGCTCAGGTGATTTTCTCAACATTTCTGGATTAGAGACATCTGTGTTGCCCTCATCTGGCCTGAGCTCTCAAATCATCACTTTCCACTGAGAGTGCACTTTGTTATCACCAGCCTATAAGCACCTTGAGTGTTTAGTCTACTATGAAATACTAGTTGCACAATACCTTTAATTAATGCCTACCTACCTAATGAGTTTATTATTCTTGTTAGGCTTGTAGTCTGACTGGGTATGATGTCATGACTATTAAGTTGCTGAATGAAACTCGAGACATGCTGGAAAGGTAATCTCTATGCATCCTACAGAAGCTCATCTCTATGCATCCTACAGAACCTCATCTCTATGCATCCTACAGAACCTCCTAAACCTTCTGTCTGCTCATGCTGTAAATGCACAGTGCTGCATGACTTTCCTGACACTTCTCTTCTGCTCCCACAGCCCTGACTTCAGCATAGTACTCAGCACTTGTCTGAGCAGAGGGTTCAGCCGCTTCCTTGATAACATGGCAGAGTTCTTCCACCTGCCACAGGGATGTCCCGTATCTCTGGAAGCGTCTGGAAGGTCAGTTCTGGCAAAGCACTCCAGCGACATCACACTCTTGTTTCATCTGAATCAAAAAAAAAAAACTGATATAAGAGGGTGAATAACTGTACTGCCAGGGTCATTTTGGAAATAAGTTAAAATTGCGTGGTTTGGCCATAATCACCAAAGGGGTGCTTGGAGAAAAAAGGAACAGCATTTGATGTAGATTCTGTATGCAGTCAGTAAAAACAAACTGAAGCTGGTGAGGAAAAACTGAAGTCAGTATTTTGAGGCTCAGGTAAATTCAGAAACACTTTTTTCTTAGAATGCCTAGACCTTATGGGCAAATCATTTTGAGTGCAACTGTGTGTAGAGTGGTAATGTGTAAGAATAGCCATATCAATTGTACATTGATACAGTGAAAACCGCTCTACACTGTAGAAAACTCCACTGTGTGAATTTGCCCATTTCTAAAGTGTAGATTTTTCTTTTTTTCTTCTTCAATTTTGGTTATGGTAAAGTTTGTATTGAAAGTGGCATTGAAAAAGTCTTAAATCTAACTTGCCAAAAGCTGTAGGAACCCTGAGCTGAACCCTAATAATTACAACTTATGAAGGCCTATGTTCTCATATGGGCTGGCAGTGATATTTTGACTAGTCTGGCAATCATTATTTTTGTGTGTAGTCACAGAAATTTGAACCAAGCTATTAACTGGCTAATCTTTTGGGTTTGGTCACACATAATAATGAAATGTTGGCCTTACCATTTATGCGGTCATTGTTGGAATGAGCTACGCTCTATAGGCATATCCCTGTTCAATCAGGAACATGGCAGAATAAATCATACACGTATCATGATGAACATGCTAGCATACATGTGGTAGGGATAAATATATTCAGCATTCATGTGGTAAGTGAACACAATACATACAAACATAATATGGTATATACATGATACATGTACATACGTGTAGGTTGAGGGTTTCTACAAGTAGATCGGGTGGAGGGACTACAGTAGCTGGCTACCGTTACACATGATTGGCTGATGAATGGTAACACATTCTAGAAAGATGCTGCATTAGCTGCAGACTTAGAAGACTTATTTATATTCATGTTTTCTCTTCTTCATTCCAGTCTCTCTCATGAACGTCTTCCCCTTGCCAAAATCATTCCCATTGTCAATGGACAGATTCATTCAATATGCAGTGAAATACCAAGTCATTTTGTCCAGGTAAGATATTTTTTACTCAATCATGTACATTAACATTTAGTCATTTAACAGATGCTTTTATCCAAAGCGACGTACAAAGGAGAGAACAATCAAGCTACGGGCAATAGAGCAACAATAGTAACAATAAATACTACTTTACATAAATAAAAAAGTGCAGGAATGTAACTATTGTAAATTATAATGGTGATATATATAATAAACTACTGTACAATAATATGATTCTCGGATTCAAAGATTTAAACCATCATGTTATATCTTCCAGGACCTCCTGTTGATTGACCAGGTGAAGAAATTTGCAGCTAATGTTTATGAGACATTCAGCAGTCCACAAGAACATCAGAGATGATTTGGGCTTTGGTTCAGTCAATGCTAACTGTGTTCCCTGCTCACTTAACTGGTTGTAAATGAAATGCTAAAGAAATATGGGGAAATGGTATGAAGTGATCTCTGTAGTGCTAACCGACACGAGAGATCACAGTAGAGTGGTTCATATAGTTATTAATTTGCCCAAACATTGTAAACAAATAAAATGTGTTTTATATGTACCCCATGATTTGCAAAGAAACTAAATGTATTTTGGAAAAATACCCCATGATTTGCCCAGCCATTAAACAAATATAATGCCACGTGTGAATAACATGACTTTTATACTGGCACTATTTTTCAATTAAATTAAATTAAATTGAATTCAATTTTATTTAAATAGCGCCAAAACAATACAATAGTGGCAGAAGGGCAGGGGAAACAATCAGGAACATGGCAGAAGAAATCATACATGCATCATGATGAACATGCTAGCATACATGTGGTAGATGTACACAACATACATGGGGTAAATGTATTCAGCTTTCATAGGGTACAATACATACAAACATACTATGGTATATAGATGATGCATACAAATGCATACATTGGTAGTGGAAAAGGTGGGGACTGAGCATTCAGGTATTGTGGAACAGCTTAGTGGGTTCACAGTGTGCTTGTAGGGTTACAGTAATGGAACAGAAAACAATGTCGATGGTGGCAATTATTTACATTGCAGGGAAATGCTAGCACAGAGTATGAGGTAGAATAAGTACAGACGTGGACAAAATTGTTGGTACCCTTCCGTTAAAGGAAGAAAAAGCCACAATGGTCACTGAAATAACTTGAAACTGACAAAAGTAATAATAAATAAAAAAAATACTGAAAATGAACTAATGAAAATCAGACATTGCTTTTGAATTGTGGTTCAACAGAATAATAATTTAAAAAAAAAACGAATTAAACTGGCCTGGACAAAAATGATGGTACCCCTAGACAAGATTTAAAATAATTTGACCATAGAGACATGTTAAACTAAGGTGTGTCCTCTAATTAGCATTACAGGCTTCTTCAAACTTGTAATCAGTCAGTCTGCCTATTTAAAGGGTGAAAAGTAGTCACTGTGGTGTTTGGTATCATGGTGTGTACCACACTGAACATGGACCACAGAAAGCTAAGGACAGAGTTGTCTCAGGAGATTAGAAAGAAAATTATAGACAAGCATGTTAACGGTAAAGGCTATAAGACCATCTCCAAGCAGCTTGATATTCCTGTGACAACAGTTGCACATATTATTCAGAATGTTTAAGGTCCAGGGGACTGTAGCCAACCTCCCTGGACGTGGCTGCAAGAGGAAAATTGATGACAAATTGAAGAGACGGATAATACAAATGGTAACCAAAGTGCCCAGAACAACTTCCAAAGAGATTAGAGGTGAACTCCAAGGTCAAGGTACATCAGTGCCAGATCGCACCATCAGTCGCTGTTTGAACCAAAGTCGACCGAGGAGGACACCACTGTTGAAAGCAAATCATATAAAAGCTAAACCGGAATTTGCCAAAATGCATATTGACAAGCCACAGGGCTTCTGGGAGAATGTCCTTTGGACAGACGAGACAAAACTGGAGCTTGTCAGTTTCAAGTTATTTCAGAGACAATTGTGTGTTTTTCCTTCTTTAAATGAAGGGTACCAACAATTTTGTCCACGTCTGTATGTGCCAGTATGGTGGGGGTGGGGTACGTGTAGGTCGAGGGTTTCTACAAGTAGATCGGGTGGAGGGACTACAGCAGGATCCCATAGTGAAGATAGTCTAGACTAGGAGGGGGAGAAAGAAAGAGTGAGTGGGTAGAGTTCAGCTGCCAATATGTGTAGATGTACTTGCTGGATATGGTGCTGAAGAACAGTGTTTCCACATCCATCAGCATTTGCGAGCAAAGGTCATGTCGTGAATATTTTGTAAGTCAACATCAGTTTGATAAAGAAATACACTTAGGTAAGTAATTACCAGTAGGTAATATGACCCCTTTATCAGTATTAGCATTAGCAAAAGCAATAGGAAAGAGAGAAGCTGCCTGGCCAGGTGTGTGGGAATTTGACTTGTGTTTAGTTTTAAAGAGTTATGTTTAGTAATGGATTAGTAATAATGGTTGGCTGACATGGTGCATGCAGATTTTAGTTAGGATAGCAAGGGTGGCAGGATACACAACAGTTCCTAACTGGTTGGCGACAGCTGCAAAACACGCGTCACATGCTGTACCCGGGATCCGTAAAGGCCCTCCTTCACAGTACAACATGCGCTGTCTCAAGCCCAGTTTTCTTGATATTGGGATTTTTACATGTGTTTTGTTGTTGGATGAGTTATGTTTAGTTGGCTTGGTGCATGTGGAATTTTAGTTATACAACCATATAAGGGTGGCAAGATACAATAGCAGTGCACAACTGGCTGGCGACAGCCACAACACGTGCTGTATGCTCTACCTGGGATCCGTAAAGGCCCTCCTTCACAGTACAACATGCACTGTCTGTAGCCCACTCCTGCTAAACACAACAACATGGCCAGCAAGAAGAAGTGAAGAATGTTGTGACAGAAGACAAGATACAAACAAATATATATATTCAGATATTTTATCAGAAATGGGCTGATTTTCTCACATCTATGCTGAAAACCAAAACTGCAATAGTGCTTAAGGTTTTTGCCCGCTGAAGGAAAAGGCTGTGCTGGATTTCTATTGTTAATGAGCGGTGGATATTTCTAGCAGTTCTTTAATAGTAAGGCTGCAATAGTGTTGCCAAATCTCGTTCAATTTAGAGACCAATCATTAAAATCCGTTCAGTCAATTGAAACGTTCAGCTCGATTCTTTCGTTCCTTTCATCTGGTAAAAGCTAGTTTGCTAAGTGTGATGTTCTGTAGATAACGGTCATGAGTTCCAAATATCTAATAAGCTTATTGCACACACAGTTGCAGCTATTGTAGCCTATTAACTATATTAACTTGATTTATCATGTAGTCTAATACGTTTATTAACATTAGCATTCATTTAGGTAAACTCCAATTACTTACTATCCTTGTCATCGACGGATAACACCTTTTAAGCGGACCTCTGCTGATGGTTCTCTGACACTCTGGGTATGTCTTATGTCTTATGTCCATATTTGGCCAAAAGAAATGCCGGAAAATTCGGGCAATGGTCCTTTGCCTCCCCAAATGACCTGCCAAGGGATAGAATGGCCCAATTCAAGGACTTAACCTCTAGCCTTCTTAGGAACTACCATTTTTGCCTCTGAACCGTCTCCTCTGTATAACACCCCATTTCTTACAGAGAAACCATATCCTGGCTCCCCTCTATTAGTCTGACTGAGCAGTGTTTCCCCCTGAGCCTGCTGATATAACAGGCCGATGCCTGGAGCTGCTGCATTGCCCCAATCTCATGAGGAATCCCTGAAGGTGCCATAAGCTGCTCCACCACATTTCACTTGTCCTCTCTGACTCTTAGACTTCCTTGCTGAGCATGTCGGCATAATAGAAAGGGAGTGCAGATTCCTCTTCTGAATAATCACAATAACTTCCCTGAATAATAAAAACTTATGAAGACATATTTTGGGACCTTGGACCAGCCAGGCATCTATACATTTGATTTCAACTTATATTTCAATAACTTACTGGTAATGGTGAAAATACCATACAAGTATGATTGTAAAATCTCTCCAAAAATGGAATATATATCTTAAATGAGTCTGGATCAACTTCAAAAGGTCAGGCATAGTCCTAGTGACCAATCAAGCTATTTAGACATTTCCTTTCAGTTTATATGTTAACCACACCTTTTGGTGTATAAAAGAATAATTTCACAAACAAAAATGACACTGTTACAATGTTATTCAAAAACATTTCCCTCTTCGAAAACAAAAAACTGTAAAATATCTCAACAAAATTTTATACTTGATGTCCATCTTAATTGATTGTATATTAACAGTATTGCCCACACTTCAATCAATAGTTCTTGGAGAAGGGATAGATGGGAGCTGGAAAATGTAAGGGGGTCAGGGTGGGATTGAGAACCACTAATCTGTTCTGTTCCGAAAAGATGTTCTCCTTTACTGTATAGGGTAATGTTTGGTCTTTGTGAATCCTGAACAAACATGAGTTCCATTCTGCTACTGGACAACAGGGTTGGTTACATAACTCAATCAATTTAAATAAAACAACATATTTAATTAGCTCAAGCCACTTCAAATAACCAGAATGTGTACCATTCAGTGCCATTTTTATGACCTTACATATTGTTTAAAATATAAATAAATATTACGTGTTGCCTTTGCAATTAACAAAATAGTACCTTTCAATCAGATATTACATTGAGAGTGTGCAGAATGTTGTACTCATATCTCCTTTGAAATAACAGTAGATGGTTCCGCTTTTCATAAATGTTTAATTTAATTTGGCTGTTCATTTCAACATGTCAAGCTCTCTTAGGATGTCATAGTCAGAACATGAAATTGTCAAGTTTGTTGGGTGTCAATAATAATTCCATGTCAGTTTGTGAGAAAAAAAATGAAATAATTTTATATTGCTATATACTATACAGAAGAAGGGAGAAGAACCATTGCTTGTATGTTTCTGATACCAAAGATAGGTGTAGACGGAGAATAGTCGGAGAATGATCAATCAGGAAACAGGCTTTATTTTTGCAATGATGCATCAAGGGAGAGGGGTAGGTTTCACTCAGCAGATTCACCCGTGTCTCTGATTAGTCATTGAAACAGTCCAAGTTTAAGTATTCTAAACAGAATTGTGGCTGTCAACCAATAGCCCTCACCCTACATGAATATGCATCAGGCAGCTGATACCGGAACTGCCACAATGTTGGTTCACGGGGGAAGTTGTTAATTAAAGGATACAACTATGACCAAATGTTTCAGAGGCCTGTATTCATGGGGGTGGGGGTATAAAGAATACAATGACACTTTGATATGACCTGAGAAGGAGAGCTGGTGAAAAGACACCTATGGCCTCATATCTCTCTAGGGCACAGTATTCCATATGGCAGGACATTCAACCAGAGACCCTTACATTTAAGAGGTAACAAATACAAATGAATATAAGATTCATTGGATTATTGATTATTGTCAATTATTATTACCTCTGATCTTTAATCCTGGTTTGCAACTCCTTCAACATACAATTGCAAAAGGGCTTTTTGTTTTTTGGCTTTTTTTTTGGCTAGCTACAACATGGAGCATTATGCCTAAAGGATCTATGCCAACTCCAAACACAGACAGCCTCATTTGTACTGTTCTGTACCTCATTTGAACCGTGGACAGTATTCCCATGTAAAGAAATAGTTCATTCTTGGATGTTGTCAGCAAATGCAGCAATCTTCAGCAGTGTAAAAATACTGGCAAACTATTCATTTTTAGAAGAATGTTGAGAATACTTAGCCCTCACATTTGAAATAGTATTTCTTACACTCTAAACTCACCTAAAATACTCTGGAGGCCCTAGTTGATTGCATTTCCTACATTTTTCACCCAAACATGTTTTTTTTGTTAAATAGAATGAAAAAGATCCTTGACCAGATACTTAAAGCAACAAAACATGACCCTCAAAGTCATTCAAAATCAATTGAGATAAAAATGCTGAAAACGAAACAGATTCCAGAGAAAAATGCTTTGTTTTCTCAAAGCAATGTTATCACATGCACATATCACAAAGCAAATCACATGTTTGTCTAGAAGTACTCTTTATGAATATTCATTCAGAAAATTTAGAAGATAGGATTTTAGCCTATAGACTTGAATTTTGTGAGAGACTGCTGGTGCATTATGCAATTTCTCTGGGTTGGTTGTAACAAATGAAACAAATGACACGTTAGTTTAAGACAAAGATGAACAGATCAAGGTTTCTGCTGGGATTTGTTCTTGCACAGCATCACATTTGGTCTTGACTATAATGTTTCTAGTAGGCAACATTTTATCTTCCACATTTTTTCCACTGCAAAAGTAAATGTCTTGCTGACTTGAAACAAAAAGTGTCCAGTGTTTCTTGCTTAACAATACCGTATTAATTCTGTTCAGTACATCTGACACAGGCACAACTAAACCCAAAAATCTAAACTCTGCAAGATGTTGAATGAAATGGCAATTACCAAAAGTTCCCCAGAAATTCTTGAAAATTACCAATGGAAAGTTTCCGCCTTTGAAAATACCCAGAAATATGACGCCCTTATCAGAACTCAACTGCACCAATAAGTGAAATGATTGTCATAAAATACCAAAATACCACCCTTTCGTTACCTTGACCTACAGTGGATATCAAACTGTGCCCAGAGCATGTATGCAGCCAATCAAGTAGATGATTCGACAACCTTAGCATCAGGTATATAAAAATATGGGCTGCATTATTTCAATAGTAGCTGGTCATAAACCCAGCTTTATTTCACCAGGACATAGTCAAATCATGTGTTCAAATCCAGTGCTATTTTGCCAGCGTATGGTCAACTATCAGCAGTTACTTTACAAACATTTAGTCCAACAGCCACTACCTTCAAAAGCAGCTTTCTCCTATTGGTATAGCGTGCTGGATAAAGAGGTTTCTCTCATGTCTGGGAGTTTGTCCATTCTGTGCTTGAACAATGCAGGTGGGCCGGTGAAGATTGAGCATGTAGACCAGCTGCTGTTTCTGCTGCTTCAGCTGCTCAATTTGTTCCTTCAGATCCGCATTAACAGTCTCCAGTTTCTCCGACTCCTAAGTAAAACATGTGTTTCAAGTCATTTAAATCATTTCAGTCAGAATGTCTTATACAACACTTCTAGAGATCTAAGCAAATAGTCTTTTTGAGAGTCTTCTGCGTCGCAGAAGTGGTGCTGTAGCTGCCAAAGTGGTTGTGGCTTCAAAATGCCAAAAATATTCTATGCAATGTGGGAGAATGGATCTAAGCTGAGAGCATCTAAAATGTACAATACAGGAAGCCTTTTCTGTACAGGTGCTATGATTTTCAGGGTTTCTTCCAAAATATCTGTGACATAAACATCCTGTCAATGGGTTTAATAATAACTTCCATCCTAAAATGACAAAACACCTGAAATTTGTTGAAACATTTGTTGTAAAGCTGCAATGAATTGGTCAAATGACAATAGAATGCAACACAGTGGTATACTGAAATCATAGAACACAATGCATTGTAATATGGAGTTCCAATCAATACTGGTTATAATAATTGTTATAGTATTGCCCTCTGACGACATTTTCAAAATGAGCGAAAGCATCAGTCTGAGTTTTACTATCCAGACGAAAATGAAAAAAATTAACAGCCATGAGGAAATTCAGAAGAAGCGAAGATTTGTTATTGAAAGTGATGATGAAGACAAGAAACTATAGTTTGAATCACTTGTGCTACGCAACACCTGAATCACATGGTGTCGTGAGAAGACTTGAGAGCTGAACAAAACGACATGTTTTCTATTTACAATTACCATTTCTTTTCATTTACAAAATGAAAGGAGCGAAAAATCAAAACTTCGGCTTTGATATTTCCCGGCATGACCTCACTCTTGGTTAGTAAGTAGTTAATCTTATTTGAGTTGCAGAGCTGATAAACTATTGAACCGCCTGTTTAGGGGATCCAGCATTTGTTTGAAACATTCGTCGCAAAATCATCCTCAGTGTGATCGCGTATATGAAATGAGATTAGAAATCATCGAATATAGCTGACTGCTAAGTACAGATACAGATACAGATACAGTTTTTACTACATCATACTAATATAGTACTGATCTTTACTGCGCCAACAGAAATGTTGATGAAGCCTAAAATGATTTGGAATATCTCTGTAAGATCATACTTTTAACATTTTAATATCATTTTAATGATTGTTTTTACTCTACTCACAATAAAGATAGAGTGATAAAAACAGTTTGCATGTAGAAAAATGAATTGCTGTATCTTATCCAGCTGGCTGCAATATGATATGCTACCAACAGATATTATTTATATCAATGGAGGACTACCACAGAACAAACATTGTTGACAATGCTTATGCTAAACTAATCCAGACTCTACTCTAAACATCGGTACAGACAGGCTAACGGTGCAAACCCATGACACCGTTACGAGCGACGCGATATTCTAAATCCCATGCATTTCAACGGGAGCCAGTCTATTGTGACGTAGACCACCGTTTTGGGCGACGCAACCGATAAATGTTGGAAAAAGTTGAATCCTATGCAAATGAGGAGCGATGTTTCCCCGCAGCGGCCAATCAGATTGTTTGGTGTCGTTGTTTAGTCCAGTCTGTTATGCTATTTCCACACACTACACCACGCCCATTCAAAGCGATGGAAGCGTATCGCGTCGCTGTCATGGGTTTGCACCGTAAGTGTTACAGTACACACACCATGAGTCGCAGAGCTGAGATAAGGTATCTACAGCGGTGCAGATGGGATTTCTGAACTGGGGGGGGGGGGGGGGGCGCTAACATCGCCTAATCAGCTGTGCAGAGTTATTAACTGATGATTGTCGCCTTACGTAGGAAGAGTGGTGGGGACGGATCGGAGTCACTATGAATCTGGGGGGGACATGTCCCCCCCGTCCCCAGTGCCATCTTCGCCCCTGGGTATCTACCTCACCTAACCTATTCACAAATCACACATACTAGTCATAAACAAAATCCTCAATTGTATCAAATACAATTTCAAAAAGGCAATGTTGTTCCTCACATGACAAAAGTTACAACCAGGGCAATGCAGAACATCAGCAGTAGAGAAGAGTGACTATACCGTCTTCTCTTATCTCTATGGTCAGTTTGAACAACCCAAACATGTGCTTTTGTTTATAGGAGTCACATTGGGCATTTTTATGTGTGTTTTCACCTCGTAAAGACAGCAGATTTACCATATTATTATCACAAGAATAGCTCTCTTTGCTAATGGGAGGGTCTGGTTTACGGATTGTCTGTGATTGCTGGCTAGCTATTTGAATGGACGTTTAATGCAAACCAAACCGACAGTGCCAAATGTTTGTGATTTATTAACTGACATGAAATATTTTTTTAAAGGCTAAATATCAGCAGATATTTACACATGAACTTATATTAGTGTCATGGCTTGCAGTAACTTCACTTGTTAGCAGCTTGCTTGCTATTAGTAGCCTAGTTGCTTCCTAGCTGCAAGGTGAGCCAATTGGCTGTTCGAGTTCGAGTAACCTTTTATTCTTGAATCACCACCACGTTACATTATCTATAATTTAACACACTGTAATGTTAGAAACTATAATTTGTCAGACCCCTGTTATCTTTAATGTCGGCTTTCCAGGTTACATTAGTATACCTTATGTTGGGCTGTTAGCAAACATGCTAACTAGTTAGCTGTTTACATTCAGCCTAACACAAGCAAAACATCAACCGAAAAATTAATTGAATTAATCCACAGGCGCGCGAGTATTTTACAGCATTTACATTTACAGCTGCAATTAAGATATCCTATTGAGTGTCCGCAGATTTAATCCAACTCTTTTCTTGAGGTTGTGCTGGCTGGTGGAGCGAAATCAGGCCAAACAAAGATACTTAACCCACTAGCCCCCCCCCCCACAATTAATTTTCAATGGGAAAATAAGCTATTACAAATGGCAATTAAAACTAAACCAGCAGGCCAATCAATTAGCTGAGTACAAACACACTACAAAGCATTAGGGTGGACCTGTAAGTCAGTGGCTAATGTCATTGCGCCCAGCAGCAGTTGGCCGTTTTAAACCGTATCTAGGCAACCGTAACCGTATTCTATGCAATTACATGAATGCTAACACTTCGCCCCCCAAAACACTTTCACCACTAGTCAAGCAATGACCAATAAGCAATACATGTCAAGGCAAGGGACAGGGCAGCGATTCAGTGACATCCTGGGACACAGACAGACAAAATGCAGTGTGCTCAAAATGTGTGTTCAAAATTAGTGCTGAATGCTTGATCCATTTGATTAATGAAATAATCAATGCACCTTCGTCTTTAAACTGCGTTGAGATATTAATGATTGCAATGAGGTGGTGTGCAACACATTTTGTGAGCTGGGGCGTGATAAACAAACAATGAAGAAGGCTGACACGCTTTATACAATTTCAATATTGCTTCAATTCAATTTTATTTTATTTATATAGCGCCAGAACAATAAACTGTCTCAAGGCGCTTTACAGAGCCCAGAGCCTGGACCCCCTTAGTGCAAGCACAATGGCAACAGGGGCAAGGAAAAACTCCCTGTTAGTCAGGAAGTAACCTTAAGCAGAACCACGGCACATAATAGTGTATTGTATAATCATTTCAATGCACTGTCCTACAACGAAATTCAGTCTTCTCCCCCTCCATGACCCTACAGCCCTTCCAGGATGCACTATGACTACCTCTGTAACACCCCCACAACCTGGTGCACTCCTAGAATCCTTCACACCTATTGACCTCCCTGAACTCAATTCCCTGATCTCCTCATCTAAATAATCCAGCCAGTTGTATATCCTGCCACCCTTGCTATCCTAACTAAAATCTGCATGCACCATGTCAGCCAACCATAACTAAACCTAATTCATCAAAACTAAACATAAACTAAATTCACATACAATTTGCCTGGCAGCCTCTCCCTCTCCCTCTTCTTCTATATCATATCATGCTAATACTGATACTGATAACGTGGTCATATTACCTACTGTTAATTGTTTGCCGAAATGTATCTCTTTATTTGTTTATTAAATTGATGTTTACTAACCAAATGTTATCTCTCTAATAGCGTGACCTTTGCTCGCACATACTGATGGCTGTTCCTCATCACCATGTCCATTAAGCACATATACGCGTTTTGGCAGCCGAACTCTACCTTGTACCTCACTTTGTCTCTTTCTTCCCCATCTAGTCTAGTCGCCATTGGATGCTGCTGTAGTCTCTCCACCTGATCTCCTTGTAGAAAACCTAGGCCCACACCTACCCACTACAGTGTCAAACACTTATTCTACCCCATACTCCGTGCTAGCATTTTCCTGCAATGTAAATAATTGCCACCATCGACATAGTTTTCTGTTCCATTACTCTACAAACCATTTTAATAGTAACCTTACGAGCCGACTGTATACCCACTACGCTGTTCTACAACACTTGAATGCTCTCTTCCCACCTTATCTCTATCAATTTAGTATGCATCATGTATACCATGTTATGTTTGTATGTATTGTGTTCATTTACCACATGTATGTTTCTTTGATGTCTATTTTTATGTGCATGTCATTTCTTTGTGCATATTATGTATTTGCTGTAAAGCACTTTGAGCTGCATTCTTTTGCATGAAAGGTGCTATATAAATAAAGTTTTATTATTATTATTATTATTATGTATACTAGCATGCTCATCTTGATACGTGATTTCATCTGCCATGTCCCTGATTGTTTCTCCTCCCCTTGTCCTCCCTCTTCTTCTGCCACAATGGTCAACTGGCATGAGACCTTAGCTATGACTGGATCATGAATAATTGCTCAGTTTTAGTCACTATAAGTTCTACTAGAAATCTTTTTGGTAGTGCTGTCCATGTCTCACAGAGGTTCATGCTCACTATCCCATAACATACAGATGCATGTGGGAATGACACACAGAACTTTGCTGTGATGGACGACTAAGTAACAATAGCAATTCGTTATCGACTGCGGATTGTTTGTATGTGAGACATTAACAGATTGTCATTGACGGCCTAACCATAAACCCACAATGTGGCACTGAAATTCATACATATAGCTCCTTTAAAGTAAACTGAAGGAAAAGCACTGCAGGTTGATGCCATTTACAGGTTTTGGTGAGTTCATAAAATGGTAATCCTATCGTGTGTTCTTGCCCATGGTGTGCTTCATGTACAAAAACACGCTCTCTAATCTATGGGCATGAGTGGGTAGTCATAGGCCTACATCATGTGTATATATGGTTGCACATAACCCTAACAATTCATAGGATACTCTGTTCCAAATAGCCCTCACTGCGCAGACTCTGGCAGCAATTTTAGAATGCAACTCCCATTTTGACGAGATTTGGCTACATTTCTTCATGACGTATCCATGCCTAGGGATGACGCCATGCTTTCACTGAGTCTTACAGCCATTAATTCAACACATTTTTACCTCTGGTAGCCCTATAGGCCTACCTTCTGCAAACAATCCGTTATCTTCTTCTTCTTATTCCTGCATTTAGTAGCGGCGACTTTGTTTCTCTCTCGTCGTCTTTTCCTCCTTTCAGCTTCTTCAGGACGAACCTGATAGTACCCTTTTGTTATTACTTGTGCGCTACCATCACATCATAACTCAAAATCCACCCTAATGTGACGTACTTGAAACTAAATGGCAACAAACCAATATATAATTATGCTTACCTCATTATTGGTGGTGCCTAGTCCTGCGTTTCTATCAGAGCTCCACAACGTGCGTCTCGTCCTGGTACTCAAGTCGATGGAAACTTTGTTTTGGCAGGTGTATCGTAGTTCTTCCTTTGGTAAAGGTCTGTAGTTCGTGAAATCTTCGCACGCGAGTGATTCAGGTGGGGAAAGGCAAAATAAGGTTGACGCGCTGATCTCCATAGGACCAGGGTGACCAAGATGCTGTAGCATCATTGTGAAAACTGAAAAAGTTGGAGGAGATATTTCTCATTGAAATGGCACATATCTTTCACTTTTTCATAACGTCTGTTTCATACAAGATTTGCAGTTGTGACGCAATGAGAGCAAAGCTTCCTCTTTCAGGAATTCCCTTTATCGCCTTCACAAGAACACGGATAAATAACTTGCTGGTTGACATATTTGAAGAAAGTAGCCTAATCTAAATATAAATTCACTCTAGACACTCTTAAGTTAACACTAGACCACAGTTAGCGCCTAATATATTAGCCAAGGCGATCGCATGTCATCTTCTCACAAATGTATGCAAAATCCAACTTCGCTAAAATGAACAACTTTTTGTTCAGTTAGATCACTCCGAGTGAAGAGATAACCTTACAGCCAAATGAAAGCACAACATAGGCTACTTGATTTCAGTGGACATTTAACTTACCGTGCGCTTGATTTAAAATAAGAAGCCTTCGTTTAAGACAGTTCCTGTGAGCCCGCTTGATGTCCACGGGAAATTACCGTGGCAATCGATGCGTTGCTTCAACCCTCTTTATAGTTCCGCGACAGCATTAGTCGAAGATGGAAGACATGATCATAGCTTACGTCATTCTATTTATAAAACTAGGAGGCTACTTTGTGATGATGCAATGCAGCAACTCTGTGTAACGTAGGTTACCATAATAGTCCCACCATGTCAGGGCAGTCCCATAGCCCCCACCTGTCCCCCGACCGACGCACATAAAGTCTTAAATCTGTAACCTGGCTCATATTTAGGCCGTGTACTCAACTTCTTACTTACCTAACTTTCTAATAGAAAAACACCACTAAAAGCGCTTTTGGGAAGATTATTCTGGCCGAATTCTAAACGTTCCTATAACAAAGTTAACATCCCAAAAAATATGAATCCAAAATATTTCAATCTTAGCGGAAACCTCTACACATATGTAAAACTATCGGAGTTGGTAACAGATTGTTAGTAAAACATAGCCGTAACTTTTTTATTTTTCTAACACCGGGCAGGCCAGAGGTTCCTAGGTTTTGTCCAAGGACAAAGTAAGATAGGTTTACTATATATATATATATATATATATATATAAAATTCTGCATTGTTTAATGTTTCCAAAACATTGTGACTTGGAATGATTTCTCCTAAATCAGTAAGTAAGAAGCCTTAGCCTTAAGATGTTTTGTGAATACGAGCCAATATTATAGAGAATGTACTTTAGAAAAGAATGGTACCACTATCACCCCATGCCCAACATCGAGCCATGGCAGGAAAATCTTAAATGTAACCCAGGCTCCATTACCTGGGTACAAAATCAAGATATTCTAAGTAGTTTTATATATATATATAAGGAGCCTAACATGTGAAATACATTTTTATTTGTTATATATAGATATCTATATTACAATGGGTTGACAAACAATGGAGCTGAGAAATGTGTCTAGGTTAACTAAACTCAGGAGTAACTATAGATTGTCATAACATGTCAATTTATACAAATCAGGGTACAGGGGAATGGCATGCAGAAGTTTCTACGTGTGACTTCTCAGAATCAGCCTCGCAGAAAAGGG
Organism: Clupea harengus; assembly: GCF_900700415.2. Taxonomy (NCBI): domain Eukaryota; kingdom Metazoa; phylum Chordata; class Actinopteri; order Clupeiformes; family Clupeidae; genus Clupea; species Clupea harengus. The sequence continues at coordinate 5,151,203 of NC_045166.1, forward strand.
GGGCTCTTTCCTCTCTGTAGCTGCCAAACAACTCTCTGTCGATCTCCAAAGACTGAGCCGAGGGATTGGCACTTAGCACCTGATGCAGACCTTCTGCTCTGATATACACCTCCTGCAAAGACTGAAAAACATTATTATTCTAATTAAAGAAATCAATAAGAAATATACTTTAAGCACAATAAAAATGCATACAGGTATAATACAAGGCACACAATTGCAACCACTAATTAACTTTTTAAGAAACTTTAAGAGATCATATTGACTTGGAAATTAAGATGAATCCGTTCAAAAGACAAAACGGACAATCAGGTAGCTATAAAGTGTGAAAGCGACCGTCATCATTTTGTGTGCTGCGGATTAAAAGTTTCACAAGTTCCAGATTGTTGAACAAAATCCCTATGGGAAAATCGGCGAAACAACGCCCATGGTAGTTACATAACTGCTTGAGAGACCCTGTATTCAATTCTGTTCAATATAACCTATGTGTATGCTGTCTTCGTTAAGACTTGAAACACATATGTTGTTTGCCATCCCTCTGATAACAGTGGAAGATAACAGACCACAGAGAAAGTCAATTAGCTTATGCGTCACCAATTTCACAAGCAGGGTTCCCACCCATTTTTACTGACAACATTTGAAAACTTTTCCATGACCTTTCCCAATCTACACGTACCTATGGAGGCCTATGGAATGAAAATTAAACAACCTTTTCCATTCCTTTTCTAGCTTAATAGGTTAGTTAGGCATATGTCAAAATCAGGCGGCAGAAATGTTATCAACAAAATGTTATCCATGGAAGAGTACAATAACATTAGACCAACATAAGACCATAACGACATTAGATCTACATAAGACCATAACGACATTAGATCTACATAAGACCATAATTACATTAGATCTTCATAAGACTGTGTTACCCAAAGGATTTTATTCAGCAGTGGTGCTTTTATTTAAATTCATCTTTTGTTACTTCATTATTAGTAGTATTATCACCAATGTATATTACATGAATATATTCACCTACATTTTGTCTTCTTTACATATTAGAAATGAATAGTTAGTAATAGTAATCTTTAGTAAATTTGTGTACGGAGTTCTTTGCATTGAGTTTTTTTTCATATGCAGCTGAAAAGAAAAAGAGCTGTACAATGATGTAGGCCTACACTGATTACACTGAGTACAATGCTACTTAAAAAGAACAATCTACAGGTTTATGTTACGGGATATGACAAGAACGTGATACTGTTTATTTTCGGGACTGCAACATGTGGTAAATAAACATGGCAACATTTCATACCAAACACGTTGACGGATGATCAGATGAGATGCTAGATCTGGGATTGACTTTTTAGGCCTGCTCAGCCGATTCAATTAAATAGGCATTTAAATATTTGCTCCTTTCATTTTGGTAATGAAAAGAAATCGTAATTGTAAATAGAAAACATGTCGTTTTGTTGAGCTCTCAAGTCTTCTCACAACACAATGTGTTTCAGGTGTTGCGTAGCAACCAATTACTTGCTAACTTCAAGTTACAATGATTAATAGAAAACGGAGAACACGGCTCAGCCAAAATGGCTTTAATTTAAAGTAACAACAGAAGTGATTCAAACTAGGGGTGGGCGATATGGCCAAAATCTTCCATCACGGTATTTGTAATTTTATATCACGGTTACGGTATCACGGTTTATTATACGTAGGGTGACCAGATTTGAGTTTGTGAAAAAGAGGACACTTCAGCGGTGGCGAAATGTGTCCACAGACATAGGCTATACAGTATGATCATTTATTTATTGACCCTTAAGAACACTAAGGTGCAGAAACAATACTGCCTCAATAGGCTATTGGCCTAAGCCAGGCGTGGCGGGGCGTGGCGGTGGCGGTTAGTGATCCACCCTGCCAAGTATTTTTTCTAAGCGGAAATCAGGAAACGGCAACAAAATCGTTAAAGAGGTATTTTGGAGGAATGTCTTCTATCGTTTTGGCGAGTAACTGTATAATAAGCAGGATGATGTATAGTTTGGAGGTCATTATCTAAAAATAAAACGGTATAGCCAAATCTCTCCTGGTAGACACATTTCTACCGTTGCACGGAGGGATTGACATACACTTTTTGGAACATTCTGAAGAGCCGTATAATAACAATGGTTATGACCAGTGGCGGTGCGCCAATACAGGGCGCAAGGGCGCCGCCCCTCTTCAAATTTTGAGATGGAAAAAAAAAAAAAAAAAAGTAAAAAAAACATTATATACCAAACAATTAAAATAGGAACTGTACTGTGTTAACGCGTTACATGTGTGTGGGAGACCGTAAGCCCCTGCCAACAACCACTTAAATGTGACCAAATATAATATATTGCCATTCGTTATCACTGAGATAAGCCCCTCCTCCCTGGAGGGGCGCCGGCCAAATGGAAAAATTTTGCGCCCTGACCAATGACATCGTTTTTTATTTCAACGCGACTGGACTATTCGTCGAATCAGAGACCTTTATCATTCCCTCACATCCCATATACATCTCACGTATCTACGAGAGCAACATAGCTAGCAGAGACTTTGATTCTGTGAGTATGCCGACTGAAAACTTTCGAATCGACGATCAGATGTCGATAAGAAGAGACTGAAAGACATGGGACCCGAATGTCCGGATTTAAAAATGCAGCAGCAGAGCATCGACCGCGGGAGGACGCACACCCGTAGCTTCTCCTCAAGCCTGTATGCTAACCGGAGCTGGTTAGCTGGTTAGCTGGTTGTTCAGTGAGTGATGCGTTTTTTTGTTTCCCCTGCCTGTTGTTCCAAAGTCCTGGGACTGAAACAATCTGGACTGCAACGGGGATGAGGGATCTAAAGCACTTTAACGATAAATGTAAGAAGCACAAATCTTGCCGCAGCCATCTAACTAACAGCCTGAAGCTAAGCCTCTTTGGAAGACTGAGTATTGCAGAGCAGTTGGACGAAGGGTACCAAATTGGCATTCGAAAACATGTAGTATCATCCAGTGTTTCTGAATCTATTCTGCTCTAAACCTCTAGTATAATCCAGTATTTCTGAATCTATTCTGCTCTAAACTACTGGTATCATTCAGTCTTTCTCACTCTATTCTGCTCTAAACCGCTACACCCTGTGTTTTTTGTTTTTTTTATCTACTCTGTTTTAAACTTGTACACAATGTTTCTGAATCTAGTCTCCTCTAAACCTCTACTACCCAATATTTAAACCTCTGGAACCCAACCCAATGTTTCTTAAACCATTCTGCTCTAAACCTCTCATGCCCAATTTTACAGTTTGTTGAGAGTTGTTAGTGGACAGTGTTGAGCACTGTGTTTTCATGAAATAAATCTTTTGTTTTTTAATATATTCTACTCAAAACCTCTCTTGTGTTTTTGTTTTCTCATTGTGGAGTGCTATTTAAATCGCACTGCCCAACTGCGCCTATAGTCTATATATGTCTATGATTGCGCCCCCCAAAAAAATAAATCACCAGCCGCCACTGGTTATGACAGATGTAAGAAATGACAGTATATCCTGTGAGTGAACATGAGATTAATGATCAAGCATCTGCTGTGACCAACAAGTTGGCCAGCGTAATCTCCAAAATTGCTATCGTATCATGGTAACAAAGGAAAAGTCCCCACACTGGATTTGCTGGATTTGAGTGACTGCAATTAATGTCACAGTATGGGAATGGGGGAGGCCATTGAGAACCATCTCAGTCAGTGAAACCTGATTATCATACAGAACAGCAAAAGGTTGCCAGACCTGTTTGCATTTGAAGCCTAGCTCATATACATTAAAAAGCCTAGGAGGTGTCTTAAACAGCATATATGGCTAGAGTTGGAGGTGCTTGTTGTTCAGATCTGCACCGCTAAATCCGGGGTATGTTCCACTTGCTTCGTTACTGCACTTTACTGGAAAAAGATTGCGCACCTATGTTGTATCCAGGTTTCAGTTTTAAAATATATTTATGTTGGGATATTTACTCAGGAGATTAATAGGATGATTCCCACATTGGCGTTTGCCTTGTTTAGAGTGTCACGAAGCATATCTGATCTTTGCCAAATGTCTAGCTCTGTGTCAAGATTACCGAAATAGCTGGGCTCAGGTATGGCTAGCATAAAGCAGATTTATCTAAACTGCTACAAATCACAGAGGACTCGGAGTTTGTGTCTTATTGTGCCTCCTGGGCTAGAGGAATGGAAGGAGAATTTTGCTGAATCATGCTCTACATTATTATCGCCCATCTTATCATGGGGGGTAGGGGTGGGCGATATGGCCAAAATCTTCTATCACGGTATTTGTAATTTTATACCACGGTTACGGTATATATCAGGGTTTATTATACGTAGGGTGACCAGATTTGAGGTTTTTTTTTAAAAAGGGACACTTCAGCGGTGGCGAAATGTGTCCACAGACATTTATTAATTGACCCTTAAGAACAAGGTGCAGAAACAATACTGCCTCAATAGGCTATTGGCCTAAGCAATAGTGGCCAGTATAGGCCTACTTTGTACTGAACTTTTCCATTGAATCTTAAAATAGTAAAAATAAAACTAAGTGCATGTAAAAAAAAAAAAAAGGAAAAATCTTTCTGTGGCATTTAGCCCAGTGCTTATATAGCTTTCAGTGGTTCTTTAATGTACTTTCAGAACATAACTCAAGTGTTAAAACTTTCTTTTCAATGTGTGTCCATATGTTAACGCAATAATGATGAGAAAAAAACATTTTCTTTATATGGCCACATATTAAAATAAGAAAATTAAGAAGTTGGCCATTACACAGACATATATACATAGACGCATCATTGACCGCTTCAGCTCGTTGCTGCGACGTGCTAACATCGCCGCCATATTGGTGAGGTGAAGACTGGGCTGTAAACAGACGCAAGCTGCGGAGCTGCGTTTTTTCTGGATAAAAAGCACTATAGCGTTTACATTTCTCAACCGATTTCACTGAGTCGTTTTTATATTCAAGGGTTTATGATCTACGTGGAGTACCAAAAAAAGTTTTGTCTCCATGATACTTAGAATCTCGATAGTAAGCCTATAATCGCCATAGACATACATACATGTGTCTGATAATCGCTGCTATACGCTCACTGTTCTTGCGCTTCCACAGCTCATTCACTTTGAAATACTGAAAAGAAATAGTGCATATTTAACTACTAATATTTGACGATCATTGAGAAAAATGGAACAGAAACTGCAAATAAATGGCTACACTAGACACTTTTCAGTCCATATTTTTCAGTATATTGAACCTTTGCCAACAGTCGAGGATTACTCAACAAGTAGGCATGAAAGTCCTTGTAGGTTATGTGCTTAAAAATTGTACTGGGCATCGTATTATACGGCTCTTCAGAATGTTCAAAAAAGTTCCGTTGATTTGAATGGGCCACCCCGACGTTCACAGGTCTGTAATTTCTTTATTTTCACTGCTGAGATAAAGTAATGACCGCTGTCATTGGCAACGGGTTTTGTGCTTCTAATTCACATCTTTCATATCATTCCGCAAGTCGTCCGGTCATTTAACGTAACTTGAATTCAGCAAGTAATGGGTTGCTACGCAACACCTGAAACTTTAGAGTTCTATTTGCCTGAAGAACTATTTTTTCTAAGCGGAAATCACAAAACGGCAAAAGAGGTGTTTTGGAGGAATGTCTTCTATTGTTTTGGCGAGTAACCGTGTAATAAACGGGATGAGGTCATTGTCTAAAAATAAATCGATTGGATTTCAAAATAAGAGTATACCGCGGTTGAAACGGTATAGCCAAATCTCTCCCGGTAGACACATTTCTACCGTTGCACGGTATATACCGTCATACCGCCCAGCCCTAATGGGGGGTTTGGAAACAGGAGAAGCGCAACATACCATAACACAACCTCTATCATTGCATAGCTGAATCACCATGGTGTCTGCCCTGCCCCCCCCCCCCCTGACTCCAGAGATTTAAATAAACACCAGAGAAGGGTAGCCCCAAATCATGTGCTAGTTCTACTTCATAGTACATTTAGTGGCACTAGCACCACCTGCTACAAATGCTCATTTTGAGCACTGACTTACTTTCATCGCAGCAGTTACTTGTTTGAACCGTCCAGGTGCTGCCTCGGATACATTTTTCATGATGCAGTCTAAGACAAAAATGATAAGACATGTTAGATTTAAGAAAGGTTAGTGCCAAAAAATCTTACAAGACCACAGAGACAACATGCAAACTGTCCCACCAATTCATCTCACGGTAAACAAACTCAAGGCGCACTATCAGAGGCCAGAGATGTCACTACTCTCTACATTCAATAAATGAACACCTCTGGGCGTAGAGAAGTAAACATCCATAGACACTTAAATCAACCTACTTTTAATAATTTTCTGGGGATGTATTGACATAAGGCCATCATATTACCGTAATTTGTTTAGAAAATCTTGGAAAAAATTGTGATTTCATCAAATATGTTAGACAAACGGGAGAAAAACTTTAATGTGTGATAATTTTTTTTTTTACATTTCCAGAACTTGAAATGAACAAAAGGCTTTAGAGCTTTTTTACACGCAATTCTTCAATGGAACTAAGGAGACAAGTTTAATTGAACAGGGAGAAAGCAGAACCCATTTCAGAGGTCATAGAGGCAAACATAGAGCTAATGTACATTGTGCGTACATACAAGTTTCAGGGTGTAGAACGGTAGAGTATAATCAACATACAAAAGCAATGGTCTTACTACATATTGGGGGTCTTATTGTATTCATATGTTTACCATCATTAGGTTGAGTGGACGCCTGTGATGGGACATATTAGCAAGGTAATGGATTGGAAGGCTGGCAATTGATGTGTGTGATACATTGTAAGCACTGTGTAGTGGATGAGATATTTAAGACTAAAGTCAGAGGAAAAAAGGAAACATACTTCCTGTAGCATGTTTGTCAATCCCATTGTCAGCTAAACTTCTAATTATTATTAGAAGACATAACTCAGAAGCTAATTAGTTTGGTTGCTCAGAGATATCCAGTCTACAGCTCCTTCTAGCTAATGTTGAAACGATAGTTGAAACGATTGTCATATGACAAGACATCTATTCAGTGTATTACATTCGGTTTAGCTTGAGAACTGAAGTATGACTTGTTTGTTTTTCAGAATACATCATATCAGCTCCCCTGTACAAATCAAACCCTCCCCCCCGCGTACCCCCTATGTCCTTTTGCGTACCCCTGGGGGTACGCGTACCCGTTTGGGAAACACTGATCTAGGGGGTTCCGTCCTTGGCCTCTGTAAAGTGCTGAGACGATGTCTATTGTTAATGGTGCTATATAAATCCAGTGGACTGGACAGAACAATATTGGAACAAGTTTCCTGGTCTAATAAATGAATGTCTCTAGGCAGACCCTGAAACCTGGATCCAGGACCTCAATCCAGTAGTATTCCAATCAAAATAGCAGGACACCAAACTCCTGGATACATCAGATAATCTGTTGAGTGTACACTAATATACAGGAATATGCTAATCCAGATACACCCCTTTACACCCAGGGCATATTTTGATTGCAACTGTCATATTGGCACATTGGTTATATAGTAATAACTGCACATCCAGATTTTATATATTTTATCATAAGCATAAGAAATGTCATAATTTACCTTGAAAGGCTTCCTGTTCCATTTCCTCCGTATCATTTACATGGCCATACATCTCCTGGAATTGAAAAAGTAATTTGAATAAACATACATAACATACATGTATTTTGCCACCATAATACTCAAATACATAAATGTCTTAGTGCGGCTCCTCAAGATCATTACAATCTTGAAAATAATGTTTTTTCTACATTCACTTTTTTTTGGATACGCAACACATGGTGAGGATTGACGTTATCCATCCGAGTATTTGTTCAAAGAATTCGAGAATTCGGAAATGAGCGTTTCGAGGAATAAAACCTTACCATTAGTTTTCGCTCTGCCTTCAGTGATCGCACAACGAAATGGCTGATCCTCTTGGGATAACAACTACGTTTCTTGGAGGTCTCAACGATTTTTTCATCCAGTAAGTCGTCAATTGTTGTTCTTTCACCTTTGCATCAATACAAGAAAAAACTATCATATAGAAAGCTAGTTACGTCCAACCAAGTCAATGTAGCTACATAGCTATCCTAGTTGACTTTACCTTTTTCATCCTGAGTCTCTTCACATAATTGTCCATCCAATACGATATTCTCTTGAACTGTGGTCTCAAATGTCTGAAAGGACGGACAAAAACACACACTTTAACTGCCAAGTTCACCTGTGAAAAAATCAAACTTTCAGTTATATTAGCAAAGGCTTATAATGAAGAATATGCTAAATCAACATAATCAACACAAATAATCCACGAACAGATCGCGAAACGTTATACTTTACACACCGAAATTAGTTCCTCCATGAGATTTTTCTTGGTGTCTTCGGTAATCTGATTTTGACCAGCTAACAGATTATTAAACACCTCTCCGTATTTTCTCAATTGACAAACTGTCATTCTTGAATTAAATGTAATCCTAGGATCTAAATTGGACACTGCATCAATGTTTGACGATAGGTCACTGGCGACTACTTTTAGCGCCATGTTAATTCAAACCTTTGTAAAGGAAACGGATATTACATCTGGAACCCGATCACCAATTTCAAGACAAAAGTCATTACCATCAACGGACTGTGGTGTAGAAAAATAGATAGAGCCCGTGCGGTAGAAATTGTTCTGGAGTCACAGTGTTACCAGAGAATTTCGAAATAGATGTTTAATAGGCTGATATTTTCGAATTACTGTGGCAATAAGAACTTCATAGTAAAGATTGAATGCAAACGTTCTGTCTTTTAACGTGAGGCATTATGAAATATGCTTTCACTACTGACTGTGCGGTGGTTGCGATGTTAAGAGCATAGGACCATTTCAACGTCCAATGTTTTTAGCCGCGGGAAACTAGCCGAAATAGTAAAGATCGCTTCCGGTCTCGATTCCTGGATGGGGATACGGTAAAAATTCAAAGTAAAAGCCCAACAATACTGCACTATAACTGCACGAACGAAATTTGGCTTTAGTGTAATCCAGGGTGGACAATTAATTTCCCCAAGGGACCTCATGAGACACTGAGGCTGTTGTGGGAGGGCCGGAGCAGTAGGTTGACTCAATTCTGCTCAATATGTTTTGTATCTCTTTATTAAAAACATTAAATTGTATGGTTTTTTATTAGCTGCAACTGGTAAGAGTAGATGTTACATTTAGGCCTATGAAAATGTGGTGCAGGCATAATAAAGACGCCAACATTATTGAATCAACATTTAATCAACATTCACAAAACACTATTTTGAAAATGAGCATGTTTCAAAGACCAGCATTAAATCAAACTTAATACAAAAAAAGTAATAAGTGCTATTGCTATTTTGTTTAGTTTGTAGTCTAATTACCTAATTTCAGGGGCATACCTCATAGGAGCAGGTGCGGCTGCACCTGGCCCGTGGGGTGTCGGGTCCGTAGCCGGGCCCAAAAATATACATACGTCTCTCGACAGGCCCACCAGTACTGCGTCAAATTTTCGCCTCTCAGATATGCTTGTGTTCAAAGACGAACTGTTATTAAAGGGATATAGCCTTCTCTTGAAAAGGCAACTTATCTCCGTCATGGTTTTTATAATTTTTTGGGGTAAATAGTAGCAATTTATAATAAAATCATATGCTTATCCTACATACACTATATAAACTATCAAAAACCTATTCAATGTCATGAATACGTTTTTATTTTCTTTGGTATTTTTGTGATTAGCAATGATGATTGCTGGGTAATATGTATGTTGTTGTCCAATGTCAAGTCTCTATTTGATCATGTGACGATACAATACGCTATAGTTAAACCAATTAGAAGGTCACGGCAACCTAGTTCATTGAGCACAGCACAACTTTACTCGTAACAATGCCTTTAAGCATAAGAGTGGAAGTAGAAAAAGGCAAGAGAGAAAAAGAACAGGAGGAGAAGGTGGCAAAGCTGCCTATATTAGATCATTTTGGGCTTTTTAACTAGCCATCAACTATTTGCCAGCCCATGGAGTCCGCCACGGACGACCCCCCTGTGAGCAGCAGTGCAGCAGTTTAGCTGGGATCAGCATCGCTGCCCTCAGTGGTGTGTCAGCAACCATGCAACAGGTAATCGAAAACACTAGTGTTCTCTATTATTATTACTTTATAACAATTTCTACGGTAAGAAATGTTCCCGCTGAGAGTCAAAACAAAACAAACATTGTGTACACACCCGTCGCTTCTGAAATATGTAAGGTTGAAATTTAACGAATATTTATATCGATAACAAACATCTTTGTTTAGCGTTTTTTTAGACGCGGGGGCGGAAGTAGGGAATGCTACGAAGTAACTAGCCGTTCACTAGGGGGGCCCGTCATAATATCTTGCACCTTGGCCCGTCGTAACTAGTTACGCTACTGCCTCATATGCTGTTTTTCTGTTTTCTTGTTCAGTGAGAGAAATCCAGTCTGTTTGGGCTTGAAAACAAGTGCACTGCAGCCAGGTTGCAATATCTGAGGTGGATATGCCAAGGACAGCTGAGCCTTAAAAACTCACCATGCAGTGCCCCTAACATGGATGAGTACCTGCGGAGGTGATCAGCTGATGGGGTGGCTGTTGTTTTTCTGAAAAGCTATTTGACCTACCTAATTTACCATTGACCTCACGCGGGCCGCAGGGACAGCCAAAGGGTTGAATGTGGCCCGGGGACCGCACAATGGCCAGGTCGGTTGTAATCCATATACCGGTAAAGTTCAATGCTCTAAAAACATATTGAATCATTCCGTGTTGTAATACTGCGTGTACAAACCCTCCTGGAACAAATAGCAGGACTTCTATTTTGTGACGAGAATTTGGTTTGGTGCAAAACATTTCTTGTTGAGCTTTATCTCCAACGTCTTTTTAACGTTCATCTCCAACGTCCGGGTCCCGGGAAAGATCAAACTTGATTTGAATGCTAACAACAGGCTAATATTTAGCTCTCTATTCACTACTACGGGTTTGAAACACCTTTCTCGTAGGAGTGCCAATGTTTCCATCAGTTAACTCAGTATTACAACAACAATAACAATGATAGTAATAACAACAGCAATAATAATAATGATAATAACAGTAATAGTAGTAATAATAATAATTATTATAAAAAACAGCACAGTGCAAGTTTAGACTTTACCTGTTCCATTTTTAACCATGATTACAGAAAATGCCTCAGACAAAGAAATTGCGGAAGGATGAGGAGCTGACTGCAGGCATGTCAGTGCGCCAGGCATGCTGGGTCTTTAACGCCCCTCGTAACATCCTGGGGGACAGGGTGAGTGGGCAGGTGACCAATGGCTGCCGTTCAGGCCCCAAACAGCGACTGTCACCAGATGATGAAAAAGCTCTGGTGTAGTACTGCCTGTACTGTGCAGCACCAGGGTTCCCACTCACCAAGGCCTGGCTTCTGGTGTATGCCAATGCGGTAAGGAAGAAGTGGAACCCACCAGAAGGGCAGCGACCACTCGGAGATAAGTGGTGGCATTGCTTCAGGAGGAGGCACGCGACTGTGATTACACTGTGGACTCTAAGCCCTGTTTTTGACTCTTTAGGTAGTCTGCCATTCCTTGATATTTTTGTATATTTCACCTAACTAAAAACATTGAGGCAAAAGTGGCATGTATATTCTAGAACACCTCAGCAATAACAGCATGAGAGTAAAAGGAATGTAGTAAAAAAACGTTTTGGAACAAGGCTTTCGAACTCTGAACCTTGTAAACATAGGTGGTAGCTTCAAATAGGTGAGTTTAGCATTCAGAAAGTGTGTGTGGTTTCACGCTGATTTACCATGCATTTATTATATGAATAGACTTAATTTGCTAATGGGTGGGTCGTTAGCAGCTGCTTCCACATTCAGAGACTAAAATGTGCAAGAGCTCAGTTCTATTCTCCTTACAAAGTGCTAATGTATTGAGTTTAGAACTGTATATATACAGATACAAAGAGTTAAAGATTCAAGGTTTCTGGGGGTGTTATTTTCATGTCTGTAGGACAAAAACTTGCGAAGCTTTGAAATGCAATTCCCCACAACATCACACAATCTGCCCAACAGGGCAGCATCGGGTCCTAATGTGGCATGCTTCAGTGCAGCTGGGAAGGACGTTCCACCTATTTACGCTAAACACTTACCTGGAGGCCGGTACACAGAGGAGGCTACCCCAACTATGGAAAAACGCCGGTGGGGTACATTGCCGGGGAGCTGTTCCTGTGGTGGTAAAGGAAATTTAGTTGAGCAATATGTGAGTTTCGCCATAATTAAGCAGCCTTAGCCAGTATTACGGTGTATTCAGTATTCGGTCAGTTGGATGCTTTTTTTGTTTATTTTTTTCAGTTGGATGCTTCCTAATTCACTTTGAATGGGGTGACGTCATGTGTTGCCGAACTGAATTGTGGTTCCGCTGCGTTGCTTGTGTTGAAAGTTGAGAAAAGTTAGTTCCGGCCTAGACACAGACGTGATGGCAGCATAGAGGAACAGCTCCCGAGTATTTGAAATTTTCCAGGCACCCTAAACATCAAATTACGTTTACGAATTGAAAATATTGAGTAAGAGGGGCAAGGATGTCAGCTAGGGGTATAAAAGACGGAAAAGAAAATTAAAAAACAGGGCAAATAGGGACTCAAAATGGAAATGCTAACTCGGCTAGCCCTGACAGAGAACCCACGGCTAATCTAGCTCTGATCCTCCAAGAATTAAGAGACTTTCGACAGGACAATACATCTCAACTGGAGGAAATCAAAGGAGAAATAACAAAAAACAACAATAGACTGGAGGAGGCCGAAGACCGAATCGAAAAGGCAGAAGAAAGATTACAAAATGTCGAGGGTGGAGACAAAGTTAACCGAGCAGGAGAGCCGCTCACGAAGAGTAAATATCCGCCTATATGGGATTCCAGAGGGGGCCGAAAAGGATAGTGCATCAGTGATTGAGTTTGTAGTGACCGAGGACCGATATTAGATAGTTAGATTAGCGTAGGGAGAGAGTTCTTTGTGATCGCCAAGATCCATTATTCCATCATGATGAGTTCTTGTATGAGCGCTACCGATTCAGCCGACAAGGATTAATTAATTTACAAGACCTTCTCGAGTCATTTATTGCAAACACCGCAGTCGAACATTGACTGTCTTGCGCTTTTTTGCGAGTGGTACAATTATATGACATTGTTATTAGTACACCATAGCATATCATTATTGTAGAAAACTCATGATAAGAATAGAGAGAAATACACACAATTTCTTTTCACTGCTTCAATTTATTGCATTTGTTATTAATACATTTACATTTAGTCATTTAACAGACGCTTTTATTCAAAGCGACTTACAAGGAAATGTAAAACTACACTGAGGTAGGAGGTGAGGGGAATCAAACTAGCAACATTGCAGTTACTAATCAGCAGCGCTATCCTCTGTACCAGATCACACTTACTGTCATGCATTCATACATAGATATCACGCCATAGACATCCTCACACACCTCTTGTCTTGCTCTCACAGCGGTGGCGGTGTTGGATTTTGCCATGATTATGGTCTTGTATTCTTCATACGCGTTGATGTTCATCTCCTGCTCGCCAGCGGAGAAAAAAAGAGCCTTTTTCTTTGAGTTTAGAACCATTATACCATTAGAAAATCATTGTTTTGGTGATCGACCTTTCCTGCCTTTTGAAGTAGGACGTGCACGCGCAATTGCCCTAATAAGTTTAGCCTGGTTGAAATTAACCACATGATTTGGATGCGTTCTCGGCGCCCCTATTCCTGAGGAATTATCAGATTTGGGGAGATTCACAGATGTGCTGGAGGTTGAAAACCACCAAGTTCAGCTTCTCCTGGAACTCGCGGATGATGTTCTTTACGTTCTGGAGTTCCATGGTTCCATCCATTGTGATGTTGAATACGCACGCGGCTGCACCACCAGCGACTGCCACCCCAACTCCCACCCCGGTCACGATCAGAGAGGCACCCATAGTGATAGGGGCCCGGATGAGACACACTATGGAGGTGATCCCTCCAGCGGCTCCAAAAACCCCTCCAGTCAGGCTGCCCACGGTGGTGCCGTAGTGCAGTTTCTCCAGACCAGCAGCCAGAGCCCTCGGCTTCTGCAGACTCTCCTGGAGCTCCGTAACAGTCCGTTCAACTTGTGAAAGAAGTCTGTTGTAAAACTAAAGTTGGGAGTTTTGGGAAAATCACACAGTTGTATCATTGTGTGTAATCCTCATGGCAACTAATGATGGACATCTTATGATGGAAGGCTAAAAAGTACATTTCAACTCAACTCTCACAATGAAATTTGAATTTTTAATAACAAACCACATCATATGCATTTGTACATTTATTGTAGAGAATGTATATTTCAGACAAGGTTTCATACAGATCACAGTTAAGAACAGTTGCTGTGTTGTTTATCCTGTAAATGTAAAAATGCTAATCAAAGCATTGATAGTAAAACAGAATGGTGACATATTTAACAGAGTGGCTGCATTTAATGACATTATTAGATGAATGTGTGACATTTTGGTTCAAATTTGAAAGTTGAGGGTGTTTTTTGTTAAGTCTCCAACATAAATAAGCACTTCTAGATAAAACAAATTTTTTTGTAGTATTGTGAGTTTATTCTTTTAGGGGATACAGATATACTATCTCATGAAGATATTCATGACATCATGATATGGAGCGCAAGAGTATTATGAGGAGAATAAAGCTTGTTTCATGTGTAAACAAATATATTTCACTGTCTCAAAGTAAACGTCTGCTAGAGACAATTTACAGCAAAAAGAGTTAAGAGCACATGAATATATGGACAATTATAGTGAAGTCTCATGAAGAAATGCTGGAGGACAATCTAGTTTGATGCTGCTGGAGGCTTTGTCAGATGGACATTCACTGGGGACCTTGAAAGAACACAGAAATATACATGAAGGTTGTTGACATATTATAATGACAATGTGATTACCTTTCAGTTATTTAATTATATGATAAAAAAAACGATTCCTTTAGGTTGTCATTACATTTCCAGTATATGTGTTGGAGGGTTCCTGTTATAATTCAAAATTTGTGACATATCCTACAAGAAAGTGGTTCTCTGGAGTACTGAAGGGTAAATCCAGACCCAGGTCTATACCCTTTATCTGTACATAACTCAGAAAGGTGTTTTGAAAAATTCTTTCATTTATTATTCACAGATCCAGATAATTCCCCACCTACATCTTATTCTAGTGTCATGTGGTTGGGAAGGAGGACTTACTGCTTGATGAGTCAGGTGCCCACTGCAAATATTCACATTGTGTCTTTTCAGTTCAGATTTTATTAAGGCTGGAATTGGAAAAAAGACACATTCTTATAATAATCAAATAATGCTGCACAATATATATGTTTGCTGTACTATTGATGAACTACTAGTAAATCAAGTTTATTATTATTATTATTATTATTATATGGAGCATTTATATACAGTGCAGTCCAAAACAATTACATATCTCATTTCATAAAAGCTTTTAAACCCTGTAAAAATGAATTGAGCAAAAAGCATAACTTTCTTATAACGTGATGTATTTTGTAATGAACAACCTAAATACATTATTATAATAAATTATAATTGCGAGTGGTGCACCTTTTTTTAGGAAGATGTAACATTTTGTAATGACTAACCAAAAATGCAAAGCAAGCTAAATATCTGCAGCCCTGTGGTTAATACTCGGGTGCCTCCTATACACATTTTCTTTTCGCCTAGTAGTTGCAACAAGCACAGTAACTTGGCCAAGTCAAGCATGAATGGGTCTCTCTCTCTCCCTTTCACAAATAAATCAAATTAATGTATCAGGTTAAAATTAAATTGGATGGATAACACATTTTCATTTGCACTCGGTCACATTCAGTCTTTCATAACGATAATGTAACGGGTGTCCTGTATTCCCACCAGACTATATTATCAGGATGCCATTGAGCGCAAACCTCCGCCAGAGGTTATGAACTATCCTAGCGATCTCTATCTTAGGGAACAGTTTGTAGTTGGTACCATGTCTAATATGAACTAATTTTAATATGAAGTGAATATGAACTCATGGGCAAACATAGGGTTTCAACCTATCGTAGCTTTTTAACTAGCCTTCTGTAGTTTAGGGAACTATTTTAACAGTTGTGTGTAATATGTGTGAATATGAACTTGTTACTATGAAACTTCACACCTTTTCCTAGTATAATCTTATAAGAAGCTATAACAACAGCTAGATAACTAGGCCATCATTTCATGCAAATGGAACTCTTCCATTTAAACTGTTATTTCAAAGTTTCCTTAGCTAGCTAGTTAGTTAGCTAGCATAGCAACTACACAACCATCGCAATCAGGAAACATCATTAGCTGCAAAGTTTAATTTCTCAAAATCAGCTCACCAATAAAAGGCAGGCATGGGTTCAAAGTGATCACAACCACTTGCAGGTGATGTTAAATGATAGACATATGATAGATAGACAATGATAGACATTCATATAGACATTAAACAATCCTGAGAGAAATAATAGGGCATCAATGGAGCAAGGGCTTACTCTGATACATTATATGGACAAAAGTATTTGGCCACATCAGTTCATTATTGAATTCAGGAGTTTCAATCAGACCCGTTGCCACAGGTGTATAAAATCAAGCACCTAGCCATGCACTCAATTTGCAAACATTTGTGATACAGAATTTGTCGTTCTGAAGAGCTCAGTGACTTCAAGCATGGCACTGTGATAGGATGCCGCCTTTGCAATAAGACAGTTCGTGAAATTTCATCCCTGCTGGAAATTCCACTGTCGACTGTAAGTGATATTATTAGAAAGTGGAAGCGTTTAGTAACAACAACAACTCAGCCACGAAGCGGAAGACCATGTCAAATCACAGAGCAGTGTCAACGACTGCTAAGGCGCATAAGTCGCCAACGCTATGCTGATTCCATAGCTGAAGGGTTCTGAGCTTCCACTGGCATTCAATTGTCATGATATTAGATTCGCAGATTATCAGTTGCATGTTTTTGTGTTAATAGGAGTCACATTAGGCTTTTTTCTCTCATCCATAACAAATAACGTAGCCCCGCTAAGTTTTTAAAAACTTTAAATAAACCTCTTTTGAATGTATGTAGTGACAAATTTGTCACTACATACATTCTCAAAAGAGGTCTATTTAAAGTTTCTACAGATGGCTGTTTAAATATCTAGGAGGTACAGTGCCCTCGAAAATTATTGGCACCCTTAGTGAATATGAGCAAAAGGCTATGAATTTTTTTTCTTTGCTGTTTATTCTCTTGGTCTTTCACTCAAAATAGGTGTGCCACAATTATTGGCACCCCTAGAAAATCTTATAATCAAAATCTAACTGAAGTATATTTCCAGTCATGTTTTACATTTTTAAGTTCACCTGTTTGATTAGGAACTCTTAAGTGGTCAACCATGACTTCCTGTTTCACTGGGGTATAAATATGAGGTGCCACAGGCCAAATTCCCTTAGTCATTCATCACTGTTATGTTAAGAATCAGCCTGGAAGAGGACGTGTGTGTACATTGACCCCACGCACCGTGGGGGGGATGTTTTGACTGCCAAAAGAATCTCCAAGGATCACAGCTGGAGAATTGCAGAGGTTAGTTGAGTCTTGGGGTCAAAAAGTCTCCAAAACCACCGTCAGATGCCACCTACATCACCACAAGTTGTTTGGGAGGATTGCCAGAAAAAAGCCTCTGCTGTCAATCAACAACAAACTAAAGCGCCTACAGTTTGCCAAATTTTACTGGGACTTTCAATGGGACCGGGTTATATGGTCAGATGAGACCAAAATAAAGCTTTTTGGCAACAAACATCAAAGGTGGGTTTGGCTTAGACAGAACGATAGCCATACAGAAAAGCACCTCATACCCACTGTGAAGAATGGTGGCGGATCTTTGATGTTGTGGGGCTGTTTTTCTTCCAAAGGCTCTGGACATCTTGTTAGGATACATGGTATGATGGACTCCATCAAATACCAGCGGCTATGAAATGAAAACCTAACAGCCTCTTAGCCAGGAGGCTTAAAATGGGCCGTGGTTGGACCTTCCAGCAGGACAATGATCCTAAGCACACCTCAAAATCTACACAATAATGGTTCACCGACCGCAGAATAAAGGTTTTGCCATGGCCATCACAGTCCCTGACCTAAACCCTATAGAAAATCTGTGGGATGAGTCCACAAGCGTCGAACTTGGAATCTGAAAGATCTGGAGAGATATTGTATGGAGGAATGGTCTCAGATCCCGTACCAACCTCATCACGCATTGTAGGAGAAGACTCAGAGCTGTTATCTTGGCAAAGGGAGGCTGCACAAACTATTAAATAAAGTGGTGCAAATAATTGTGGCACACATATTTTTGAGAATAATATTTGTTTCATGATAAGAATTGAATGTTTCTTTCAATTACAGTATGTTACTTCAATTAAAGGTTAGATTTTTGTGAATATTTTGAATGAAAGATCATGAGGATAAACAATAAAGAAATGTTTTCACATCTTGCTTTACATTTTTTTTACTAAAGGGTGCCAATCATTTTGGAAAGGAATGTAGTACAATTTGTACACCCCCAAGCAGCACATATTTCCAACGATTTTCACTTAGAGGCTAATGTTTTGTGATTGGCCACCCTGAGCAAGATGAATGCATGGAAGGCAGCTGGCCCTGATTGAATACCTGGCTGTGTGCATAGAGCCTGTGCAGGGCTTCTGTCCAGGGTTTTTACACACATTTTCGACTTGTCCACTGCGGTATGGCTAAAGTATTTAGCAGACTTGTCCACTGTGGTTATGGCTTAAGTATTTAGCAGACTTGTCCACTGTGGTTATGACTAAAGTATTTAGCAGACGTGTCCACTGTGGTTATGGCTTAAGTATTTAGCAGACTTGTCAACTGTGGTTATGGCTAAAGTATTTAGCAGACTTGTCAACTGTGGTTATGGCTAAAGTATTTAGCAGACTTGTCCACTGCGGTATGGTTAAAGTATTTAGCAGACTTGTCCAAAGTGAAAGGTGAGCGTTTAAACCCTTTTTAAATGTACCAAGGCTGTCACTAGGTAGATCATTCCACCATGGTGGTACCATGTAAGAAAAGAGTCTTGCTGCAGAGAGAAGGCAAAGACAACAGTCACTCATCAGAGGAGTGAGGTGGTCGAGATGGTCCATAGTGCTAAATTTTGCCATTTAAATGAGTTGGTGCTGGTCCAGTGGCTGTCCTATAGGCAATTATGAGTTTAATTCTAGCAGCTACAGGGAGCCAGCGAATGGTGACCTGCAGAAGAGTAACATGTGTATGGGCTGATCGAAAACTAAATGTGCAATGTATACAGGCAGGCCCGCTAAAATTGAATTGCAATAGTTTTGTTTAGAACTTACCTGGGTCTGCACAAGAACTTGTGTAGCATATTGTGTGAGATAAGGTCTGATCTTCTGAATGTTAAAGTGTAAATTCACAATACCTCGAGACGGAAGCTACATGCTCAGAGAAATTAAATTGGTCATCAATTATTACATCCAGGTTATGTGCATTTTGTGGGTTAGGATTGACTGGTAATACCAGGAGCTGAGTTGAAGGTGTCGATCCCTCATCCAAACTGAAATACCACTGAGGTATGCAGATATTGTGGAATGATCCAGGGGGGAAGACAAGTACAGCTGAGTATCATCCACATAACAGTGATAAGAAAATTCATGGGGACGGATAATCTCACCTAAGGAAGTGGTGTAGATAGAAAATAGGAGGGGTTTAAGTAGCAATCCCTGGGGTACACCAGTGGAGACGTGATGAGATTTTGATACTTGACCCTGCCAAGAAACACTGAATAAATGTCCTCTGAGGTATGATTCAAACCAACTCTATGCTTTCCCCAATTTTCCCAGTTCAGACGGCGTAGAGAGGAGGATGTCTTGGTTCACTGTATCAAAGGCTGCTGACAAGTCTGGTAAAAATCGGAACTGATGACATCAGAGGCTTCAGTCACAGATAAAAGAGTAGTTTCAGTAGAATGACCACTCTTAAAACCAGACTGCTTAGTGTCTAGCTAATTATTCTGAGACAGGAAATCAGAAACTTGCTTGAAGACAACCTTTTCAAGAATCTCTCAAGAAAAAGGCAAGAAAGGAGACAGGTCTATAATTCTACACATCAGAAGGGTTAAGTGAATCTTTCTTAAGCAAAGGAGTAAACGGAGCATGTTTGAATGATGTAGGAAAGTTTCCTGAACTGAGTGAAGCATTGACTACATGCTTGATGGCAGGTCCAATTGTAGGCAAGATAGACTGGAGAGGGTTGGTGGGAATGGAGTCAAGAGAACATGTCGAAGGTCGACTCCGTTGAAGAAACATAGAGACTTTTTCATTGAGAGGGGAGAATGATTTCAATGATGCTCCAACGTCCAGAAAATAGCTCACAAAAGGAAAATGCCAGACATGGATCTTCCAGTTGACATGGTACATAGAGGCTTCCAACCTAGTCTGTGTGATACACTGACTTACTGCCGAAAGTATGCCGGTATATTTTACCCTTAAAGAGGCTACAACCAATTAGGATAATTGTTTTGTTTTATAAAGTTTTGGATGTGATTGCCATGGTAACATTCCAAATTGTCCTTTTGGATATTTGAGATTCTGAACGATGTCCACCAATAAAGCCTTTCATAATGCACTGATATCCTCTTTCAAATGTACCCTACCAGCAAAATGATAAGCTTCCTAATCAGCATAGATGTAATGCCAAATTATCAGGCAGTCTACATTTTTTACAGCAATTTGAAAAAGGAGAAGAAATGGCTCATATATATGGTCTGGTTGCTTTAAGTAACTGCAATAATATGCTCAAAATAACACCTGTGACCTGTGACGGTGTTGGGATCCAAACAAAATCCACACAAAATTCATGACTAGCAATGATCTGACTTGATCAATGATCTGACTTGCATAGAACCAGTGATTCTCCAATTTAAGGCAACATCATTATTTAGTCAAAAGCTTGCAATATATTTTTTAATTTCGTAATGAAATGATATTCTGGCAATGTTTAATTTGATGATTTACAGATACGATGAAATATGTTCAAAACAGTAATAAAAATGTCACAGGGTGGCACTACAATCCAGGAGAATGAAGATAATATTACTTGAATTAACATAGTGGACTTAAAATATGGCCTTCTGGAAAACCACTGTGTGACAATTCTTGAATAGTATGTTAAATGTTACCTGTTAGAATGATGCCAACAAAAATCCAAACACACAGGAAGATGTTTCCAACCAGAGGACTGTAGGTTGTGCTGAGTCTTCCCTGAATAAGGGTAAAAAGGATCCCAAATATCTGAGGACAAAAGAAGACAATACTTGGGGTCCAATAGATGTCATATTTGAGTCAAGTAGGCTTAATAACATCCTCCTGAGACAAACTCACAGAATAGAGATGGCACTCTCAGAGTGCTTCAAAACTTGAACAAATTTGCTGAAAAAATGTCAACAATGTTTGCCTGTTTAGCAGATTCAAACCCTTGTCTATGATGTTTTCCATGCGCTCCACATAGAAGGATATTTGCTTTGGGATATCACATAATGCCAAGCATTTATAGAAACATGTATTTAACCCAGGTAAGCATCTGGAGTTGGAGGGCAGAATTAG